>NC_054374.1:58987094-59224594 GCF_017654675.1 Xenopus laevis
ATTTCCACCCAAAACACACGTTACATCTCCAGAAAAGTTACAAAATTCCATTTGCAATGAAAAAACAATTTTCCTTAGTTTCATGGAGGTCCACAAAAAGTGGACTGGTAATTGCAACATAACTATCCATATTATGCTATGATACATAACTCAATTCTTGTATATAAGTATGTTGTTTAGTACAATGCAGGATTCTTAATTTAGTTGATACATTTGTTATCTTTGGCCCTGCTGAGCAGAATCCATGAGTTTCATTAAAGGCAGCTGTTATAACTTACAATAGTTGCTAATATTCCACAGGTGCTGCTGAGAAATGTATTAATTAAATATAGTGTATCGTAACAGTTCAGAGTCTACACCTGGATTACTGAGCTGCCAGATTGAGACAACAGGAACATTGAAAAATTCAAAATGCATCAGTTAATAGTGCTGCTCCAGTAAAATTCTCAAAAGAGCAAACAGATTTTTTTATATTTCATTTTGAACTCTGACATGGAGCTAGACATATTGAAATTTTATATTATAGTGTGAATTATTTGCTGTCTAATTTAAAAGTAAAAACTACATTATAAAAATCATAAAATCGCAAAATTTTTTATGATTTTTTTCTGGTTGGACGTTTAAAGAGAAAAAACACAATTTTTTCATAGAGAAAAAAAACTAATTTTTTTGATATTTATTAAACCCTGATGGTGTGTTAAAAGTCAGAATAAAAATGTACTCCAACTCAGACCTACTGAGTTCATGTAGAAGTCAATGGCAGATGTCCTATTGACATTTTGATGAAATCCTGATCTGTGCTGGGTTTTATTCAATAATCTGAAGATTTCTTGGTTTCAAGCGTCAAATCCAAAAAAAAGTCAAATTTTTTTGCAGACAAATCCAAAAAAATCATATGATTCAGATTTGTTCAAGTATTTCCCGCACAAGAAATTTTAGTGAAAAAGTCTTGATATGTATTGATTGTCCGTGTGGATTTGGTCAGGGTGGTTTTCAGAAAATGGTGAGAAAATTTTGAATTTTGATAAATAACCCCTTAAAACTTAACACTTTGGAAAAATAGTTAAAAATGGAAAGCAACTGAAAAAGTTCAATATTTCTGGCAAAAAAAGTGAACAATCCCTTTAAATACCAATCAACTATAGCAGTACTCATGTACACTGCAGGGCCATGATGTTACATATAAACTTAGATGTTTTGTCAAACAAATTTTGATATTTTAACCTCAAAATATTAAATGCACACATTTATTTAGTCTGCCCATTATGGCCTTGTATTGCTTCTAGCTTTTTTAAATTTAAAATATGGCTTATCTTGAACATTAGAGTTTCTTTCTTTATCACAGTGTTTTTGTCCAACCAACTGCTTGTGTCCCTGTCTGCAAAAAATGTATATTCACACCAGAGTAAAGCTTCCTAAACCTGAATTGGAATAATTGTGCAGTGCAGGGATACTCTGAACACATATGTCATTGGCAAGCATATTTGAACTATTAAATTTAGGTCAAAATTTAAAATGCAACCCTCATTCTATAAGTAAACTAATTAATAACCTTTTACATAAACTAATTTAAGCATGTATATGTGTACCCTCAGGGCAGCCATCAGGGGAGGACAGGGGGGAGAGTTGTAGGGGGCCCAAGGGTAAGGGGGGCCCCGGCCACGCCACACTTACTTGATTAGCCGGGCCCCCCATCTTTCTGAAAGCTGCTGACTTCGGGAAGGCATGGACGTTTAAGGGGCCCTGGCCACCAATTTTCTTATAATGTGTGGGGGTTGGGGCCCTGGCCACCAATTTTTTTTTCTCATGTGGGGTCCTAGCCACCAATATTTTTTAATGGGGGGGCCCTGGCCACAAATGTTTTTTTATGGGGGGCCTGACCACCAATATCTTTATTTTTTATTAACATGTGGGAAGGAACCCTAGCCACCAATATTTTTTTTGTTTTTTTACTGTGTGGTGGGGAGGGTGGACCTGTAGGTGGGGCTTGCGGTGGGCGCAGCCCAGGGGGCCCAGGAAATTTTGTTGTATGGGGCCCTGCGATTTCTGATGGCGGTCCTGTGTACCCTAACATAATGCTATGTATGTATACAACACTTCAATACTTATAACTGATTGGTTGCTAGTTGTTCAGTTAAGCAACTATTGTAGTAAATGAGTCCCTGACATTCCACAACTGATCTATTCTCAGAAGACCACAAAGATGGTATCCTTCTTTAATAGTTTAAATCAAACAACCAGCGTTCTAAGTTTTTAAGGTTCACAAATAGATTCAATTTCAGAAAAAGTAGGACATTTATGTAAAAATATTAATACAGTAATATTAGATAAAGAAGTAGTGTACTGTACTCCACATCAGCATAACATAAAATGCTCATAGAAAAGTTCAAAATGGTAAAATGTTTTGCTGTTAGATTTTTAACCAGCCACTCTGTCACTCATGTCTATGCTGTACCAGGCTTATTTGCTCTATGACACTCTGAAGCTGCCGCTTCTCTGCTGTATGCAAAACAAGGGATGCAGATGACAGAAAAAGAAACAGGAGTGTCAGTAATATAGGGGGAAATATGTTACATTCAAATCCCAGTGCAGAAAGAAAACTGGTTGAAAACTGAAGAACCAGTAGCAACAGAAACATTATAACAAGGTATTGACATACAGTACTCCAACGCTCTGCTGTTTGTAGACCTGTGTATAACTCAGTGCAGCATGAAGAGAAAATGGGAGAAAGCACAGATGGTAGAGCTGTGGAGAAAGAATACATATAAATAAAACTATGAATTTGCTACATCAGGATATAGAATATGTTAGGGAAAGGGCCAAGCAAACAGAAGGCCAAGATTATCACTTACATTCTGAGTTTACATTGCTAACTCCTGGTATCCTCTGTAGCCTCAGCGTGGCAGTGACTATTTCATGGTCAGACAAAAGGGTACCACTTATTGATGACTGAGAGCCAGTAGTCACCTGCTGACAGCTTACAGCTATTCCTGGGTCAGACTGACAGAACAAAAATGAAAATAGTTACATGTTATCACCACTATTATGATTTTTTTTATTTGGCTTCAGAAAATGTCTTCAGAAAATGTCTGTTGAACAGATAATATACTGTAGGTCAAATGTAAATGGGACAGTTTAGTTGAGCCCAATGTTTTTATAGGAGTTTTAGTTTGGGAAATGAAGATCAACATGAGCTAAAAGCACAACATGTAGCTTTATGTTTTAACAATAATTTAGCTTTATATGTTTTTTTTTTTTAAATATATTTTTATTGGTTTCTGAAGTAAAGCAAAGCAGGGGGGTACAGAATGAAAAAAGGGGGGGGGGAAGAGGAGTGGGGGGGGTCTGAGCCAAAGTACAAAATAACCAGGTCTCACTATACACTTATATGTAAATACAATGCATCATATAATTAAGTACAACAGTGGACTCCAGCAAGGAATGTCGCCAGAAGCGAGCAATTGAAAATGTATAACAGATCACCACAAAAAAATTTGCCTGCGTACCATAGCATTAGGGGTATCAGGGTTCCCAGGAGGGCCTAAACCTTATAGGGTCTATCGGGCCTAGATGCGTATCGAAAACGACCGTCTTAGGGCGTCAGGAGTTGTTTATAATCGTCTGTATCTCTAAATAGCAACCATCTCAGCCATATGTCTCTATATTTAGTGTGTTGCTTGCTAGAGATGGTAGATAGCTCCTCAAATTTAGCAATTTCGTTGACTTTCATAGCCCATTCTTTAACAGAGGAGGGGGTGGCAGATTTCCAAAGTCTGGGGATAAGCACCTTAGCGGCGTTAAGTAAGTGTCGTTCCAATGACATATCCGGGGATCCCTCTTCGTTCTCCATTTCCCAAAATAATAGTATTCGAGCAGGGGAATCGGGTATTATCCTCCCTAATATGATAGAGCATAGCCGTAGAATCTTGGCCCAATATTCGGCTAAACCGGGGCAGTCCCAGAAGATATGCAGAAGAGAGCCAACGTTGCCTTTGCATCTCCAACATAAGTTACTGACAGTAGGATAAATATGGTTCAACTTAACTGGTGTATAGTACCACATACACAGGATTTTGTAGTTCAACTCCTGAATTTTACAACATCTAGAGCTGAACATAAGGTTAGCTATACCCCTCCTATGCGAATCCTCTGAGATGTCCCAGCCAAAATCCCTTTCCCAAGCCTTTATGAATGGCAGTTGCTTCTTATCTATTACCAGCCCAAGTATATCATAAATAAGCGATAACGTGTGTCTTGGAGGGATTGTCTTATTACATAGAGTTTTGAACGCAGTTAGTCGTCTTCCCATCGTTTTGTCGCCCCCCAAGTAGGCATAAAAATGTTTGATTTGGCAATATTTATAGTCTTGGAGGTTTTCAGTAGGTCTGGCTTGTTTAAGAAGGTCCAGGCTAGCGATACGTCCCTTCTCTAATACATGTACAAATTGAAGGTGGCCAACTACCAACCACGCGCGGAACTCGTTAGGCCTAAGAGCGGCCGGGAATGCCGGGTTATTTGTAATAGGCATTAGAGGCGAAGGAAAGGAAGTAATTTTAGGGTTACATTTTACTAGGTCCCATGTCTTCAAAGTATTTTTGAGTAGTGGGTGCGAAATATGTAATACCCTCCGATGTATCTTATCTATCCAGGGTAGGTGTATAAGATGTGTGCGCGTGGATTGTTGTTCAATTTCCACCCACCCCTTGTTGTCTACATGATAAGACCAATCAAGTATCCTAGTAAGGATAGCTGCTTTAAGATATCGTGTGCAGTCTGGTAGAGCCAGGCCACCTTCAATTTTTTATTAATCTTATTATTTATTGTGTTTTTTCAACAAATACATACATAGTATCATCATATATTTCTCTAAGGAGTAAGATCTAGTATTCTCCATAAATCTAACAAAACAAAACAACAGACAAAACAAAAAGGAAAAAAAAAAAAAATATATACACCTTCAATTTTTTTCCTGTGTAGGATAGCTGAATTAATCCTTGGGGGCTTTATATGTTTTAACAATAATGTAGCTTTATATGTTTTAACAATAACACTGTAGCTGAGTGTCAAAAGTGGAACAAAATTAAATATGACAAAACTTGGTTATAAGAGAATTGCAGCTATCTTTACTAACACAGTTCTAACTGTTTTAGTGAGAGGGAGGCACATAGGCAGACGGTACAGGCAAGTCTAAGCTGATTTGCCAGAACTCAGATTGCCAGTCCGGGCCTGCTAAGATGCGCCTACCTAAAGGCGCCCATACACGGGCAGCTTATTGGCCCATGTGTGGGGCCCTCCGATGGGCTTCCCCGATCGATATCTGTCCGAAAGTCGGGCAGATGTCAATCGGGCAGGGTTAAAAATCTCGGATTGCGGCCGCATCTGTCCATTGATGTAGTCCCACGATCTGACCACACGTATTGCCTCCATTCTGCTCGATCGTTGGGCCCCAGGGCCCAAAATCGAATCAGCCCGACATGCCCACCTCAATGTGGGCACATCGGGGAGAGATCTGCTCGTTTGGCGAAATCGCCTTAAGACATCAGTGCAGAAAGCAGCAAGTAAAGTTCTGATAAATAATATGGAAGTCTGTCTCTTAAGAAGATCATAGCTTTATTCGTCAATACTGAATATACATAGTAACATAGTAAGTAAGGTTGAAAAAAGACACACGTCCATCAAGTTCAACCTTTTAGTTTTAATTTTTTTTTTAATCTGCCTAACTGCTAGTTGATCCAGAGGAAGGCAAAAAAAAAACATCTGAAGCCTCTCCAATTTGCCTATCATTTCCCTGTAGGCAGCACAGAGCTTCTTTCACTGACTAGCACTGCCTGAATGGCTGCCACCTCTCTGCTGTCTTCCTCTCAGGTTAATTTTCTCCAGCCTTTAACTTTTTTCACCACATGACATTCTAAACAACACATTTACATTGATATAAAGCATATTTCACCTTCTTACAAGCCACCACAGGGGCATAAGTCCTCTGTAAGTGAGCACTAAGGGGCACACTCTTGAGCAACTTAGAACTCTTCCACTTGCATCCCAGGGTTCCTAAATTACCCTCTTTTGGATCACAAACAGCAAATGCTTGTAAACAGATCCTGGGAAAAATTGGTAAATCCATTTCTCAAAAGAGCAAACAGATTTTTTATATTCAATTTTGAAATCTGACATGGGGCTAGACATTTTGTCAGTTTTCCAGCTGCCCCAGTCATGTGACTTGTGTCTGCACTGTAGGATGGAATTACTTTCTGGCAGGCTGTTATTTCTCCTACTTAATGTAACTGAATCAGTCTCAGTGGGACTTGGCTTTTACTATTTATTTCTGTTCTTAGATCTTCCAGGGAGCTGTTATCTTATGTTAGGGAGCCGCTATCTCATTACCTTCCGATTGTTCTGTTGTTAGGCTTCTCGGGGGGGGGAAAGGGAGGGGGTGATACCACTCCAACTTGCATTAAAGAGTGATTGAAGTTTATCAGAGCACAAGTCACATGACTGGAGGCAGCTGGGAAATTGACAATATGCCCCATACCAGATTTCAAAATTGAATATAACAAAATCAGTTTGATCTTTTGAAAAATGGATTTCAGAGCAGAATTCTGCTGCAGCAGCACTATTAACTGATGCATTTTGGGAAAAAAAACATGTTTTCCCATGAGAGTATCCCTTTAATAATATACAGTAATTACTAACACATTACAAAGTGTTAAAAATAATAGTATAAAACTAACACAAAGACATACAGATATAGTAGGAAATAAAGGGCCAAAAAATATGAATTAATTATAAGTGAATCTGCAGTGCCCAAGGCACCAAAGGCAATACTACCTGGCCCACTGCTCTGCTCACTCATAAATCTCCTTTCCTATTGCTCATCCCCTGCCCCTGCTGCTCAGTCCACATGCAACAGCCATTAGACCCCTGCTGCTCACTTTCCCTATTGTACCCACAATTGGCATGGGCCTCTGTTGCCTACCCCTAGTTCTGACCTTGTAATTTGCTTATACCATGTGGACCACCTGGTGCAGCAATCCCATTTACTTCGGATCACCATTGCATTATTAATATATTTGGGCTGTTGAGTACACAGTTAAACTGTGAGATGAACTCTAATCCTATTTGTACTTAGATTGCATATTATTAATGTACTGCATTACAATAAACTTTGGAAGAAAAAAATATATATATGTCAAGGAGCAAGGGAACAGTCACCTTGTACATAATATAATCAATGCGGATTCCTTGAGGAAAGTTTTTCAGCTCTTGTGGATCAGTAAAGGGGTTACTGGGAAGCAGTGTGCAGCCATCAGGTGGGCCCTATAAGAGAGGTGTAAGCTATTACATTGCTTCCAGGAGTTGTAAACAGTTATATTCCAACAAGACATGCATACAGTAAATACACATACCTCATATTCTGTACACTCCATGTATGAATCTTTAAGTCCTGTCCATTCACATACCAGCTTAACACCAAGGTCCCCTGGGTGCATGTTCAGGTCTCCAGCTAAGACCACAACTTCTGAATTACTGGACGTATGTCTAGGGCCAAGAAAACAAGGCTATACATTTTAACTTCAAGGACTCCATATATTTAATACATGTTTGACTTGACCCTACCTAAAGTACATTGCTCCAGAGAGGAGGAAGTTATAAGACAGTGTTTAGGTGTCTGGAAGAAAACATATGGTGGGGATGGAGAGAGGGGGCCCTGTACAACAAAATTTCTAGGCTCTGCCCGCCCTTTCAATGGATTATTGAGGATTATTAGCCACCACATCAAGGTAGACTATTGAATGAGGTACCTACTCTAACCTAAATTGCACTTTGTTTCTGTAGAATTTTGTACAAGCAAGAGCCATTGTTCTAAAAATAACCATTGGCGGCCAGTGAAATTAATAAATTAAACACAATTAAAAAATAACATTGGTTGCCAGGGTCTCTCCTACAAGGTAAAAACATTGGTGGCCAGTGTCCCCAATATAAGTTACAATACAAATTGGTGGCCAGTGTTCCCTGAACCAGTAAAAAAAGTTTAAGTTAAAAAAACTAATTGGTGGCCGCCCCCCCCCCGTACAAATTAAAAAACTAAATTAGTGGCCAGGGCCCCCCGTACAACTTAAAAAACAAATAAGATGCCAAGGCCCCTCCATACAAGTTAAAAAAAAACATTGGTGACCAAGGTCCCACCTACAAGTTCGGGTTCAGTTCCCTTTGGTGACTTTGGCTTCCTTCGACAACTTCTTTGTCAACGTCCTGCTTCAACATATGCTTGAGGGGTCCTGGCTACCTCAGAAGTGCAGTATGGCCAGGCCCCCATTTAAACTTGAAATCCTACATCAGGGATTATATCAGAATACTAAGCATCATGAGTAAAAGGCCCTCTGTCTGCCACAGAGAAGTGAAATTCAGTTCAGTGCAATGCTACTTTTCCAAGTAGATATATTAAAAGTGCTATATCTTTTTCAGTTAATTAAATCACACTGCAAATATTGCTTAGGTGCTTAATATTTAAACTGATATAATTTTTCCAAGCACTGGACAATATCACATTAAAATCTTTACTGGACATTCAGTGCATTAAAATGAAAATATCACAGAAAAAAATCAAAAGATTTAAATTAAATTAAAATGTGAGGGTAGGTCAAGAATTAATTAAGGATCTAATTTTTTTTGCAAGCTATTTTATATTGCATTGGAAATATTTATAGTTATGCTCTTGACCAATTAATTTGGAAAATGTTGAACTTCTGATACAAACTACAAACTGTAGTACTGAATTTTGGATATTCCTCTGTAAGCCCCATGCACACAATGGGCTAACAGATATCTGCCTTTCAATCACATGGCAACTGTGAAGGTGCAAGCCTGCACAACAGAAATCCTGCTATAAAACAACCATTTCCGCTTCAGTGCAGTCCACATCAAAGATGCAAGTAACTGGACACACTGGTGTGGGTGCATGGATAGCAAGAGTTCCCCAGAAAAGGAGACCCTGTTGGATCAACAGAGGAATACCAAGAGCATTGGACTATGGGATTTCATCCACAGTACATGCTAACGTGATTTCACTTCCTTGTCTATCTAGGAAGAGATGAATCATCTCCAAAAGCAGCTAGCATAGGCCTGATTGGCTGGTCTTTTGTGTATGGCTATCCTGGGAAAGGGTAGTATGCTTGTTTTAATTGTCTTCCTCATTTATATAAAGAGCATTGTACATACTTTAGTTACTTATGCACTTTCCACTCCCCTCCATTACACTTTTCCCTATCCCCTTCTTTCTTCCGCTATCTTAGTTAGTTCAATTTATTTTATACCTTTTATGTCATTTGTAAATAAATATTCCACTTATTTAAAGATTAGGCTGTCATTAGCCTGGCACCCCAAAATAGAGACACACACATATATATATATATATATTTGTGTATTTTCGTGGGTGCAGGTTCAAAATCTTTATTGCATAATTATTCACATAGAAACACACTCCAAATTTTAGTGAATCAAGTCACCTTTATTTGCATGAATCTTTGTGTCCAACGTTTCAGCCCCCTTTTGGGGCCTTATATATTGGATTTTTTTTTCAATAAATTTAGATTTTTTACAAGTATTCCCATTGAGTGCGGTACTATGTCACTATGAGGAACTGCTGCTGTCAAAGGGTTTTTCATTTGTCCCACACATCATTCTGACCCATTTGAAAAACATGCAAGACATCTATAAGTTCACCAGAACACTTAAATTAAAAGACCACTTTAATGACAACAAAGAGACTGATTTCCAATTGTTTTGGCTGAAAAGTACATCTATACTGGAACTTTCTCCCGAATGCTGATGCATGATTGCAGTAAATTTATCCAGTCCACATAAGCAAAACAAAAACTTTTCAAAGAACCTTCAAATGGAGAATGAGAGGCTAATAATACCCTGAAGTCTGACAAAAATGTGATCATGCGTCAGGCTGACAAAGGGGGCACTATTGTGCTCCTTGATACAGGGTACTATTGGACTGAACTATTTAACCAATTGGCTGATACAGTAACTTATCATAAGCTCCCTGGGAACCCCCCCTCTAATGAATATAAACATAAATTAGATACTATTCTCCGAATGGGACTAGACTTGGGTTGGCTAAACAATTCTACTCATGAATTTATAACCACCACAAATACTAAGGTCTCTGTCATACAAACCATTCCAAAGATACATAAATCCACTAACCAACGACATGGCAGACCTGTTATTTCAGCCAGGGACTCATTGTTCCAGCTTGTTGCCCTATACCTTGACTAATTTTTACAACCCATTGTTAAATCTACGGATTGCATTTTATGTGACAGTACCCATCTGGTTAACCCATTGCAGGATTTGTCCATCCCCAAAGAGTGCCTCCTGGTATACATGAACTTTGCCAGTATATATATTATCATTCCACACAAGGCAAGTACCGCGGCCATAAACAATCCCTCATTCAGTGGGGCCATAGGGACCCTTCCATTGCATTTATCTGTTCTGTTGTGAACCTTATACTTTCTTATAAATACTTTATATTTGTAGATAAGTTTTATTAGCAGACAGCTGGAACCACTATAGGTTCATTTGCTAATTTGTACATGGCAGAATATGAAAATAAGTACATATCACCATTTTTCCATCGGTTTTTACAAACACTTCATCAATGACTGTTTTCTAGTTTGGCGGGGCTCCGTGGGAGAATTATTTCCTAAAATATCTTAACATACTAACCACTACAGTTCACTATGGAGTTAAGTGAGTCTTCTATACATTTTCTAGATTTGGAAATAAAGAAGAATGGTAACAAACTAGCCACTACCCTGTTCTGCAAAGCTACTGATAGAAACGCCATTTTGCATGCACACTAGCACCACCTCACGAGAGGTCTTGCATTCACAGTTCCTTCTACCACCAGAAAATAACCTCTTTTTGTATTTGTCATATCTCTGGGATGCATACAAACAGTGGTGCATTTATAAATTTGGGTTTATAAATACTCTGAAACCTGATGCGCTACACCAATATCCAGTACTTTTATTTTTCTACTGTACTGTCCATATCCAGTTCTTGACTTTAGTCCTTCAAACAGCCACTGGTCTTACACTTTGCACACTGCTCTTACACTTTGCTCTTTTATTACTAAATTAACATATTGCATTTCTTCCTCTTACCGTATAAACTGCGCAAGTTCCCAGCTTTGTAGTATTCGGTGAGACTGATAGCAGTCATTTTCACGACAATACTCTGCATGAAGCTAGAAAAGATATAATAAAATAATTCATGGTGAAACAGCAATGGGGTGGTGTCTGTTTCTTCAGACAGGTTGACTAACAAGTACAAAGACTTTGCATGGGTGGTTATCCAAAGTGGACTTCCTCTTAGAACTTAATTCATGCCTAGCACTTTATGAACTGTGTAAAGGACATTTTATGCTTCTGCAGGAAGAATAGCATTAAACAACCTCCTATTCTGCTCTCATTGTGTGTTTATGTGGAAACAAAGCGGGCTGGTGAACATCACTATACCTTCCCCATCCACTTCCCCAGGGCCGCCATAAGAAATCACAGGGGCCTGTACAACAGAATTTTCAGGGCCCGCCCACCCCCAAGCCCCACCCCAGATCCTGCCCACTCCACACCACAGTTAAAAGACCACATAGACATCAGTGCTTAAAAAGGTAACCCCCCACACACACAAGTTCTAAAAAGCTATTGATGGTCAGGCCCCCTTTTAAGTTAAAAAAACTGTGGTGCCAGGGCCCCCCCATAAAAAAAAAAATAAAAAAATTGGTGGCCAGGGCCCCCCTACAAGTTAAAAAAATAATTGGTGATCAGGGCCCCCCTATAAGTTAAAGGGATACTGTCATGGGAAAAACATTTTTTTTCAAAATGAATCAGTTAATAGTGCTGCTCCAGCAGAATTCTGCACTGAAATCCATTTTTTCAAAAGAGCAAACAGATTTTTTTATATTCAATTTTGAAATCTGACATGGGGCTAGACAGATTGTCAATTTCCCAGCTGCGCCAAGTCATGTGACTTGTGTTCTGATAAACTTCAATCACTCTTTACTGCTGTACTGCAAGTTGGAGTGATATCACCCCCCTCCCTTTCCCCCCCAGCAGCCAAACAAAAGAACAATGGGAAGGTAACCAGATAACAGCTCCCTAACACAAGATAACAGCTGCCTGGTAGATCTAAGAACAACACTCAATAGTAAAAACCCATGTCCCACTGAGACACCTTGTTACATTGAGAACGGAAAAACAGCAGCCTGCCAGAAAGCACTTCTCTCCTAAAGTGCAGGCACAAGTCACATGACCAGGGGCAGCTGGGAAATTGACAAAATGTCTAGCCCAATGTCAGATTTCAAAATTGAATATAAAAAAAACTGTTAGCTCTTTTGAGAAACTGATGTGTTTTGAAAAAAACATGTTTTCCGATGACAGTATCCCTTTAAAAAAAATAAATGGCGCCAGGGCCCCCCATAAAAGTTAAAAAAAAAAAACTTGGTGGCAGGGCCCCCCTTACAAGTAAAAAAATTGATGGCCTGGGCCCCCCCACAAGATATAAAAAGACATTGGTGATCAGGGGCCCCCCTGCAAGTAAAAAAAATTGATGGCCAGATCCCCCCCAAATTTTTTTAAAAATTGCTTGCCAGGGTTACTTACTTGATTAGCCAGGCCCCCCTGCTTTCAGTGTGCTGCCAGCTGCACAAAATAGGACACAGCACCTCTGTGCATGGAAGCTTTTCCTGTACCACAAGGGTACAGGAAATCTTAATAGGAGAAAAGCTTCCATGCACAGAGGTGCTGTGTCCTATTTTGTGCAGCTGGCAGCACACTGAAAGCAGGGGGGCCTGGCTAATCAAGTAAATAAAGAATGGCCGGGCCCCAAATCAGATTTTTTTCGAATCGAATTCGATTCAAATTTTGCAAACTCAATTTGTGGTTTTTTTCTCAGAAAAAAAACTTGAATGTCAGGAACGCTGCAAACATCTGAAAATTGATCCCTGGACATCTCCCATTGACAGCAATTCAGCAGGTTTTAGGTAGCATTAGTTCTCAGATAGAGTTCTTACAGGGCCAGAGTTTGATAAATCCCGAAAATCAAATTAGAATTTTTTGAAAAACTCAAATCAAATTTGAATAACTCCCTAGTTGAATTTGACAGTTTTGACTATAAAAACAAACTCGAAAATTCAACCCTTGATAAATCTGCCCCTAAGTGTATACAAGTGAGTATAAAGGGATTAGGTCCTCTGCCCACTTAATTTGCAAACCTTTTGTAACATATGTTAAAACTTGAATGCTTCTCTTAGTATGATCTGCTCAATCTAGATATGCCACATTTTACCTCTCTTTTGGCTGTCTTTACTCAAACTAGTGCTCTGTTACTATGTAGAATCCTAACCAGTTTAGCTTAGCATTCTTTCATGATAATTATTAACATGTATATATAAAGCACCAACATATTCTGCAGAGCTGTACAATTAATGGGTTTAAACATTGAAGATACTGAATTATATACAAAGCAACCAATTACCTCTTGTATCTGTCAGTATTTGTATGTAATCTGTATGTTTCATGTATGCACCCTTTATTGTTCAGTACTACATCATGTAAACCATTTATATATACTTTGTAACAATGCAAACACTGAATTACTTACATGTGTAATGTACACATGACAGAGGAATCCATATGCTTGAAGTTTGACCAACCCTACAGCTTTCCCACAGAACCAGTCTCCATGGTTTACCTACAAAGAAAAAAAACATCAGTATGTACATATGTAAAAAAAATTAAATGGTAAAATATAATTGGGTCATGTAATTAAATGACACTAAATACAGTAACTCAATAACAACCAATCTGCCAAAAACTTATGGGGTACAGAATATTATACAGGTATGGGATCTGGAAACCCATTATCCAGAAAATTTTATCCAAAAAATCCACATTTTTCTAAATAAATTATTTTTTCTAAGTAATAATGAAACAGTACTTAGTACTTGATTCAATGGAAGATATAATTAATCCGTATTGGAAGCAAAACCAATCTATTGGGTTTATTTAATATTTACATGATTGTCTAGTACACTTAAGGTATGAAGATCCAAATTACAGAAACCCCAGGTCCCAAGCATGTTGGCCTTTGATCATGCTAATTAACCAAAACATGCTACATGGGTTACTGCACCAGGGCAAACTATGTGCCTTTTTTACATAAAGTGGAAAATGACTATAAGTGGGATTTATAGAACATTCATCCAATATATATTTGCTTTAGTACAGTAGCACTGTTTACCACAGGAATACACACACTCCATAAGAAAAAACAGCAAATTACATTTTTTATGACCACTTTCTTTATGATACTCCTCTGGGGAAAATTGGAGAGGCTTCATATGGTTTTTTATGCCACCCTCTGGATAAACTAGAAGTTAGGCAGGTTATATACAGACTTAAGGTTTAACTTGATGGACGTGTGTCTTTTTTCAACCTAACTTACTATGTCACCTAGGAGAGCAGCTTATTTAATCAAGCAATCAACATCAACAACAATCATGTATGAATACCTCCTATCGCTAATGATTTGCATTCATACACAAGAGTGGGAACAATAAGGATTGTGTTGACTATAAAATTGCTCAAATTAAATTTAAAAATGTAAACATCTCTAACACCATTAATCTATAGTTTGACAGTAATTTAAGTTACTATGTAATCATTCCCAAACTGGTCCAAACAAATAAAGTTCTGAATATAGTTCTTACCACCCTACAATAAGACTCTTTCAGACTTATTTAAAAAATAAGTTTTCAGGAAAAAAAATATTAGGAACAACAAAACTCTAAGGAAGATAAGATAAAAAAAACATACACAATGTTAAAAAAATGCAATATCCTACCATATAGGGAAAACCGTTGAGAGAAAATTGATATTGAAGACAATCAATGATTGGAAATCTAGAGAAGACACAAAGGCCACTGCCTATGACTCCACTGAGATGAGATAAAAGAACAAAATACAGGATATTAGATTAAGATTTTAAAGCAGCAACACTCAATACCATAAAAGAAAGAGCAAAACTGTGAGTAAATCTGTGTTTCTAAAAAAAAGCTGTATTGAATGCATATGTAACTATGCCACTGTAGTGTTTAGCACCTAGCATACCCGTTTTGCACAGTGTTTTATATGCAAAGAAACACATTATTTAACATCTGTTTTCCCTCTTATTCAGCATAAGTTCAGCATTCCCTGCAGGTTGATTTTTGCTCTTTTACCATGATGCCCTTAACTTTCTGTACACCAGACGCATACCTCTTGAAACGATGAGCATATGGAAATGCATCTAAAAGACGATCTCTTAATTCTCCATAATCTTTGTCACTCCAGACCTAGAAGGCAAGGTGTATATCAAAATAAATTTACATACAAGTTGTAACGTCCCTCCACACAAGATTGTATCTTACCTCCTGTAGAAGAGCCAGTTCATAACACTGTTGACTCAGCAGCTGCCCAATCGAAGCCAGACGTTCCTTACGCTTTTTACTGAGGAATCTGAGAGCCCTATGACAAGTAAAAACATGACGTCAGCGAGCACGACATAGGGGTGTGTTTAGGTCCAACACCTAGGACGGCATTGGACCTAAATACAGCCCTGACTTCAGGTCCCCCTTTCAAGCACATAAATATGATGTAAAGCTTTCTTTAATAACAGTGTCCACAAAATGCTGGCAGCCTGTCTGCTGTGAAAAAAAAACAAACACAATTTAAATGATTTATATAGTGTAAGTAAAGTTTGTTTTGCTTCATAAAATAGGATTTAGAATGATTTCTTAGGATGACAGGTCCCTTTTAAATGAAAATAAACGAGTAATGTAGTTATGTAGTAATTAATAAAGATTCCAGTAAATTTACACAATTTAAACTCACCAACAATTGAGGTCGAAAATACGCAGCTGAACTGGCGCCTGTGGCTGCATTCTAAGCAGAAGATTTTATACTGGGTCTACTGAAAACAGTTTTCTGGTGAAAAAGAAGTGGAAAAGTAATAAATGGAGAGAATATTATACAAACGTAACCTTTTTATGATGAAGGATATAGGTTATTGGACGAGGGGGGGGTTCAGTACATGTGACCTTTTCGATTTTGCCAGCTTTTAATATAGTGCTGCATAAATTACTACTTTCTAAACTAAGATCTATTGGTCTTAGTAATGTACATTACATAATAATATATCTGCCCCCCTCATTCCACTACCAATAAAGCTGCTGAAAAGGGGTACAGATTTCCAGGAAGAGAGTGTAATCATTGCTCTTTGCAAAGTATTGGTAATGCCCCATCTACAATAATGATTGGCATGTGGGGGCCTACTAGAAAACTCATGACTGCAGAAAAACGTTCCAAACTATTTTTCCTTCCCTGTTCACTTATTTTCTGAATTCTCTTAATCACTATTCTTTACATATTATCATCTATCTATCCTTCCTTTTCTTCTCTTTGTTCTCATTTCGAAATGGAGAAGGGCTATGTTATTAGCATACAAGGCAAATGGTTGGGTAAGCAGGAGGACCTACTGACACCTGGGCCCACCAGGAGCTTTACTGATATCCCCTGATATCTATATATACACCATCATGCTGTGCAGTTTTTGTGTTCTCTGCTCAAATGGGATATTATGGCATCAGAGACAGTCTAAGAAGGTAAATTAAGTTGGCTAAGGGTTAGAAAGTAGATATGATAGAGATGTGATAACTGTATATATAAGGGGACCATGCAATACACTTTATGATGTTTTATTCACAAGTAGGTTGTTTCAGCAGACACTGATAATACAGGAGGTCCCATCATAATTCCAAAAAGTTTTAAGCTAAAAATTGTCTCCCTGAATTTGTTTTATGGGCAGATACATTATATAACTTCAAAAAAGGGTTGGATTACTTTTCAGAAAGTGAGAAAATGCAAGGTTACTGAAATTTGCTTTTAGAACAAAGTGAATAAAGTAAATAATTGCTTTTAAGTGGGGATTTTAAAGTAGATAGTAGGAGGATTTTGAAACAAGGTAAAAATGTGCAGCCTTCTTAATTGTATGCAGATTTGGAATACTTTTTCTTGCCACTGTGGTGGATGTGAGTCAATTGCCACAGAAGCTTGAGATAGAGAACTAGACAAAAATAGTTTTGGGGGGGGGGAAGAGAACAGCAGCAGGATGATGGTTAACAGTTAAATATTATAGTATGGGAAAAGGGAGACTGATCCAAGGTTTGTGAATGCCAACAGGTTTTCCATGCTGTGCACACGGGAATGGGAACTCAAAAACGGCCGTTCTAGATGGGCTGATTAGCTGGGAGACCAACCCTTCTAGTAGTTGTGTGTAGGTGACTTTTACCTAGACCAGTTGTGATTATAGGGGATTCCCGATTGCTGTCATGATAGATTGCAAGAGGCTATAGAAGTATTTAAACTAGGCAAGGGGTTGAGTAAGAGCACTATGGGGAAGCTAGCATAAGTAGGGCATTGAGATTAGAAAGGGATCATGGGGTAGGAGTGAGGGGGCACATGAAAACATTGACAGTATAAGAGCATCTCTGCAATATATTCACTGGGAAAGACTCTTCAAAGGTTTAAACACAGAAGGGAAACTGTATGTCTTTGAAATGCTGCTTAACAAATATACAGCTCAGCAAAACCCTAATGGTTTGATAGAAGTGTTAAGGTTGTTAAGGAAAAACATACATTTAAAGCATTTATGTAAAAATTCTGTAAGACAAACTAAAAAATAGAATCAAAAGGACATTGCAGAGAGAAGTAAAAGTAATCCAAAAAAATGTTTTTAATATGTAAATATGAAGCAATAAGGGGTGGTTCATTAGACTGATAAGAGCAGAGAAAAAGCAGAGAATCTGAACTGTAAATTTTTTATTTGTCTACACAGATAAGGAACCAGCTAATGAAGGCTAATGTAAATATTAATGGATGGGCAACCAAACAAACAAAGGTCCTGGGACAGATGGTATTAATCACAGAGTATTGAATGAGCTTAGCTCTGAAATTTCCCAACCTCTTTATGTAGTTTTTCAATATTTTTTTATGTCTGGCATGAAAAGCATTTGCTAATTGCTAATGTGGTGCCACAATATTTAAAAAGAGGTCCTGTTCTCAACTTGAAAACTAGAGGCCTGTTAATTTGACATCAGTGGCAGGAAAGCTTTTGAAAGAGGGCAATAAGGGGTACATACATAATAGATCTTCCCGTACTATTCTAAATGCATTCTATGAAGAGGTTAGCAGAAACCTAGACCTTGAGTGGCAGTGTATGTAATGTACTTACATTTTGCTAAAGCACATATATATATATATATATATATATATATATATATATATATATATATAAATTATATATATATATAAATATACATAGATATAGGGAAGCGTTACTTAGCTTTTCCCTAAATGCATAAACCCATGACTTTAATTTAAGTTTTGCAAAAGAAAGCCACTTCCCCTGCTGTTGGATACTTCTCCATGAAATCCTGCAGCAGAGGTAGGGGTCTGTCCTGTAGTGTGAGTAAGTGGCATCAAGCTCAAGTGTGTTACAGTTTGATATTACATCAGACCAAAATATGCTCCTGGGGACAGCCAAAAATATGGCTGCTGCTTGTACTGCAGTGAAACAGTCTGGCAATCAGCAGGAGGGATTGGCTTCTAACTTTTATGACCTCTCTGAAGGAAGTTTTGGAGCCAAAAAGATATGAAGGTAAGACATGTATTTTCCACAAAGGAAAGCATGGACTCAGCAAAATAGTACTGGGAGCCAGCCTGTGATTTCACCTTGTCTCCTGTGACTGTTCCTGCTGATCTGTTTCAGTTGGGAGCTAGGGATTTTACCTGTAGAACATTTATCCATTTAGGTAACCCCATAGTTAGAGGAGTTAGTTTACCTTTCTCATTTAGCCATCATAGTGAATGGGACAGGCCTTATTTCTTGCTAGGATAGTAATCCCTGTAGGACAGTTAGGGCTTCAACCCTGTTGTGAATTGCCAAACATGTACACTGGATCTAGATTGTGGATTTCCCATTAGTCCAAAGTCAGGATCCAGAAGAGTGGAGATACAGCAAGGTTAAAAACAAGTAGAGGTCAGGAACAGCAAATCAGATGAAATTCAAACCCAGGAACTATAAGGAAATAGACCTACTTTGGGCAATGAGTCAGTGCAGAGCTGGGGGTTTTATAGCCAGACTAATAGATTACACAGATCACATGTGGCAAGATTAGAAACAGGTGAAAAAATCCAACTTGCAGTTACAAAGCATAGCCATAGGAGTGAAGCAGGGCCTTAGCTGTCTGTTAACATAGAGCATTGGTAATTCAGACAGCACAGGAACATCAGGGCCCTGGTTTAACTCCAGGCAGGTTGTTACGACTGTCTTGGATATAAAATGCAATTAACTCAAGGGATGAAAGCATAATTTTTAAGGTCCCAAGTAAGACCTCACCTCGAATATGCAGTGAAGTTTTGGGCTCCAGTCCTGAGAAAAGCACGCCTCCCTTTGGGATTAAACTATTATTGTGAAGTATCATGCTTTTTGAAAAATATTGTTATAATTTTCTCCCTTTTGTTGCCGTGTTAAATATATAGTGGATAATGTACCCCTACTGTAATTTATAAAGATATTATAAATCACCGAGGAGTTATGTGACCATATAAAAGCACGAGGCGGCAGGCCGAGTGCTTTTATACAGGCCACATAACTCCGAGGTGACTTCTGATATCTTTATAAATTTTAGTAGGGGGTACATTATGCATTATAATCTACAGTTTTTTTTGTGCAATGTCTCACTTTTATGTATGGCTTTCATGTATGTTGTTCGAAATGCTACACTTTGTTGTGTTTACTTTTGTGTCTGCTAAATTTGTGTTTGTTCCCCATGTGTGCTCAACTTATTTAATTTTGTTTCTTGAGTCTCCCTGTAGTTCTGTTTGTACCAGAGCCGGGCCAACCCATCCAGGTGCCCTAGGCAACCTGGCCGGGTACGGCGCTGGCTGAGTGCGCATGCGCATAACTGCTCTCTGGCACGCATGCGCAAAACTTTGTGTGCACATGCGCAGAAGCGCAATTCCAAAAATATATGCGTGCCAGTCGGGGAGATACGGGACCGGAAAATGGGGTAGCGTCAGAGCAGGTATGTGCCTGGCGCCCCACCAGCTTTGCGCCCTAGGCACATGCCTACTCTGCCTACCCCTGGTTCCGGCCCTGGTTTGTACCTTTATGTATTGCTTCTTGTTCTTGTGCGTGCCATTGGTGACATCATCAGCCACGGAGGATGGGGAAGGCACCATAAGGAGTGAGGCCGTGTCAAGTGTAGCCAGCAAGCATGGGAGGGGGAGGAGAACATGAGAGGGAGAGATTTTCAGTGATCTCCACTGCCAGGTGACAGGTCACATTAGTCGGTCATGCTTGGGAGCCAGAGAATAGAGTGTGCACGTCCCTTGGCTGTGCTGATCGCCTGTCAGTCTCAGGGGTGGGGGCGGGTAGTGTTTCTGGCACAGTGTATAGCGACCAAACCCTCCCACCCATGAAATTTCCCCAGCGACGTTTGTGCTCTGCTGCTTCCCTACACACACGGCTCCTCGTGCACTTACTAAGTGCGCACAAATGCAACCGGGCTCGCTCATGCAGAGGGGGAGAAGCGCAGAATGAGCGTGCACACAGTGAGCAGAAACCCGGTGCCTCGCTCCCTGACTTTTGTTATGGTTCCAGTGCTACAAACTAGTCAGCTCTACATGAGGAGACTTGCCACGGTGGGAGGTGGAGCGAGACCAGCGTGAGATCCTGAGAGACTAGAGAGGCATTATGGGAGGGCGGAGACATAGGGGCAGGGAGAGAGACTGAGGGGCGGTTAGCTGACAGGCAGAGGGACAGCAGCACCATGTGAAGTAAAAGAACTCTGTACTTGAAAGTAAGATGGAAGGGGAGACGCAGGGAGGGAGCTACAGCGCAGGTGCTGTCTCTGTCTTATAATCGGCGAGTTCTGGCGCAAGAACGCGCTGTTCATAAGGATAGAATTTACAGTCTGGTGCCATAGGGAGATGACCAGACTGTAGATTATATAGGAATATATTTGTAAATATGATATATCCTATTGATGGCTTTAATTGATGCCAGTATATAAGGCATAGGGTGATTCCACCTCTGATGAAACACGTCAGGTGATTTTACACATCATTGTCTAGTAAATGTGTTTCTTAATGGTACCTGTTCGATGTTTTAAAGAAACATGTGACATAACTGTCTACCTGTTATGAAGGAGTCACAGCAAAAAACTTCAACTGTTTAAGAGAAAGTCCATACCTAGTGAAGTGTACAAGTTGGGATTAAAAGTTCAATCTTTTATGTCTATGTATAACCTGCCTAACTGCTGTTTGATCCAGAAGAAGGCAAAAAAAAAAGCCCTTCTGAAGCCTCTCCAATTTGCCTCAGAGGGGGAAAAAATTCTCCAAGATGACAATCGAACCAGTTCCTGGATCAGCTTGTACTACAGGGGCGTAACTACCGGAGGAGCAGGGGGTGCAACTGGGCCAGGGCCCGCACCCCGGCAGGGCCCCCCCGGCAGATCGTGCGCGCTGCAGCCGGCTGGAGTCGGCTGCAGCCGCAGAGAAATATCACACGGACGAGGGTGGGGGCGGGCCCGGCTGCACGGCCCGCACCAGGGCCCGCCCCCACCGAGTTCTGTTACTGTTGTACTACGAGCTATCTTATATAACCCCGTATTCCCTCATTTGCTAGAAAACCATCCAGCAACTTCTTAAAGCTATCTACTGTAAGAATGATTTGGGGAGAGAATTCTTCACAGCTCTCACTGTAAAAAAAACACTTTTCAAATATTTAGATAGAACCTCCTTTCTTCTAATCAGAATGGGTGCCGTTATGTGAGCTGACAGCTCTCTAAAGCATTAGAGAGATAATTATATGATCCCCTTATATATTTATACATAGTTATATCACATCTTAAAGAAACAGTAACATAAAAAAATAAAAGTGTTTTAAAGTTATGAAAATATAATGCAGTGTTGCCCTACACTGGTAAAACTGCTGTGTTTGCTTAAGAAACACTAATATTGTTTATATAAATAAGCTGCTGTGTAGCAATGGGGGCAGCCATTCAAAGGAGAAAAGGTTCAGGTTACACAGCAGATAGCAAATAAGCTCTGTCTGTCTAATAGTGTTATCGGTTATCCATTAGTTAACCTGTGCCATATAGAAATTTTTCAATTTCCGCCATTGCTCCACAGCAGCTTGTTTCTATGAACTATAGTAGTGTTTCTGAAGCAAACAGATCAGTTTTACCAGTGCAGGGCAACACTACATGATATTTTCATTACTTTAAAACACTTACATTTTTTGGTGTTACTGTTCCTTTAAGGGCCCTTCTCCAGTGTAAACAATCCCAACTTGGCCAGTCTTTCTTTATAACCAATACTTTCCATACCTTTTACCAGTTTAGTTGCCCTCCTCTGGACCATCTCAAATTCAAAATTATCCAATATGAGTGCTGGAGACTAAAACTGTATGATATAGTAAGAAGGGGCCTTACCAGCACTCTGTAAAGTGAAAGAATAGCCTCCTCTTCCTGTGAATCGATGTCCCTTGTAATACAGCTCAACACCTTATTTTCCCTTGCAGCTACAGACTGGCATTGCTTGCTACTTCCAAACATCCGTCATCTACATGGACTTCAAGCTTCTTTCCCATTATGCATTTGCCTAGTGCAATCCTATTAAGGGTATAATTGGATTGCATGTTTTACATCCAATGTGCATAACATTACATTTATCAACATTAAAGGACCAGTAACATCAAAAACATTTTTTTAAAAATTCGTTAGTATAGAAGGAAATAAAAACACCAAGACAAATTAAACTTTAAAATAGTGAAGCCTTTATTAAGAAATAACTTACAGAAACTCAGCTTCCTGTCCTCTTCAGAAAAGGCGACAGGGTGACGACGATCCATTGTGCGACGCTCGATTTCTCGTCCCATATTCTACTGACAGTTTCCACAGAAGGCAGCCACAGAAATCAAACTACTCCCATAGGACTCCTCACTGCCCCAATAACTAGCCCACAGTACACATGCACCGTTACGACATGAGCGCCCTGCAGTACAGCCTGCTGCCCGGAGCCCAGACTTATATGAGCGCATCTCCCTCCAGCTATGGGGCTCTGGGTTACAGCTCCAGCCAACAGCAGCGGCAGTATCTGTGACTGCTCGCCTGGGATTGAGCTGCTCCTCCAGAACTACCATCGGCTATAGCTCCCACTCCCAGTCCCGCAGCAATGTCCCTTCTTCTTCCTACCTGGCTGCAGACGCAGACGATCTGTCGCAAACTTCAGCGATAAATAACGAGTACAAGATCATTTGTTCCAACGAGAAGGAGCAGCTGCAGGGGTTGGCAAATTTAGATTTGTACCATTCATTGAGCTCATGTCCATGTTACAGACTTCAGTAGAGATGGAGCTGACCAAGCCCATGAAAAGGTAAAAGAAGGAAAGGGGTAAAAATTTGTGTCTAAATGTGTGTGTAGATTTAGCATGTAAGCATGTGTTAGTGTAAAATGTATGTGCCTGATACTTACTTTGAATTAGTGTGGGGCCACAATGGAGGGTATAGGGAGTTGAGGCCACAGTAGACATGTCTGTTGTTGTATAAGGGACACTGGTGTGATTGTATCCAAGGGCCATTTGTTCCTTTCTCCTGCTTGTTGTTTGTGGAATGAAAGCCACTCCTCCAATCCCCAAGTTAAAGTGTAGCAGAATTTAGATTCTACCACAAGTATACTTAGAGCCCATTATTTACAGAATGTCAATTCTGTGGCACTTAACTGGTTAAAGTAACAACATGGGTATTCAGCAATCCATTAAAAAAAAAAGATCAAATACTTATGCTGTAGTATTTCACAGTATGCACAGTGCAAAGTAGAGCTGGACAAGTAGCACTGGAGCCCAAGGCAATAACACTTGGCATGTTGCCCTGCCGACCCCCCCCCCTTGCTTAACCTTCCCACCCTGTCTGCACAGTTTTCTTCTTTTTCAGATGATTGATGCCCTTTACTTGCATCAAACTGTTGTGTACTGAGGCACATGTCTATGCTGGTTACCCCTTACCCTGGTAGATACAAGCTTATGATATAAGAAATAAGCCTAAATAGCATAGATTTGATATTTGTTTAATAATTTATGAATAAAATATGAATATTAATGACAAAGAGACAAGCGAAAAGGGCATATGCTTGGACAGAAAATTGCTATAACACTGATCTCTCAGATCAAAAGAAGTTTCGCTGATTATTGTTAGTTGTTAATACTGTGGATGTCGATGATACTGATGATGATTTTTTATTTAGAGTTTTGTTTTGTTCTGATGCCCCCATGCTTTTAATCTGTTTATTGCTGTGAATTACATTTTTTTTTACCCTTTTACATGTATAGATCTTATTGTTTTTTTATTTTCTGTAACTGTGTTAGTATGTTTTAATTGCCTGCATAGATAATATTTCATTAACACAGTGAGTTAAAGTGGGTGTTCACCTTCAACACTTTTTTCAGTTGAGTTGTTTTCAGATTGTTCCCCAGAAATAAAGACTTTCTTCAATTACTTTCCATTATTTATTTTTTTACTGTTTTTCCAAAATCTTAGTTTAAAGTTGAATGTTCCTGTCTCTGGTGTTTGAGTCTGGCAGCTCAGTAATTCAGGTGCAGCAATTTTGCAACATTTAGTTGATACAATTAGTTGATACATTTCTCAGCAGCATCTTTGGAATATTAGCAACTATTGTAGCAATTCTAACACCTGCATTTAATGAAACCTAAAGATTTTGTTCAGCAGGGACACAGATAACATATGTATCAATTAAATGTATCAATTTAGAACAGTTTACAGGGTCGGCGACCCACCATCCCAGAGCTGCTTTAGAAGGTAAAAAAGGACACTTTCAACTTCAATATTAGAAAAACTGAGACACATAGAAAATAGAAAGTAACTGGAAAAAGTCATTATTTCTGCTGATCTATCTGAAAGCAACTAGTTGTTTGAAGGTGAACAACCCCTTTAAATGTAATTTCTTTGCCAAAGCTTCCTTTTAGAATCTATGTTTATAGTATTATTATAGACTAATATTTATATTTCATATTGATATTGCCATAGTAATATCTTACACATAGTATGTCAGATTTTTAAAAGAAAACCATCAGATTCTACCCTTTGATCCAAATATCGTCAAAGGAGGAAGCTGTATAGAGGTGATTAAGAGCCACATTTCAGCAACACTGCCAAGAATTATCAGCAAATGAATTCTGTAGATTTTTTAACGTATATATCTGAAAATATCACACAAACTGATTTTGTTGCATCTGCTATATCATGCTATGTGCTATAACACTGCATAATGCCAAATTAATATGGACTAGTGGGGGTCATTTATAAAGTTCGCGCAGTGCATATTTTTCGCAAATGGCTGTATTGTGCATGTTTTTTCCTGAACGCTAATATATTGCACTGCTCTGCCCGCCTTTCCGGTTTTTGCGAATTCGCAGTGTGAATACATTTTCGCAAATGACGCTCAAATGAGACGGGAGTATGCGCAAGCGCACCCAATGTGCGAGGTTGTTGTACGGGAAAATAGCATTGACAGTAACTTAAATTCGCAGTTTGCGAAACTGTTCTGCGAATATTTTATCTGTCACCAAAGTTGTGGCGTAATTGAGTCACAGAGTGTTTGCATAAATATTCGCAGTTTGCGAATTGTGACATATTTAAAAAGATCCTATAGACATTCGCATTGTGAAAAAAAATTGCAATTCGGTTTACACCCTCTTATTCAGCTTTATAAATATAACCATGCGCAGGGCAAATATATTCACTTTGCGAACCAATCTGCCCTGCGCGAAGTTTATAAATGACCCCCATTATGTTTTGCTGTGGCACTGTAAGAGAACTGTGACAACCATGCAGAACAACCAAGGTAAAAGGGCACCCAGTGACTCACTTCCTTAGTCATGCTTACATCTTTGGTCAGTAACAAAAAAAATATGCCCTGCAGCTAAGAAATGTTTTGCATTTCTGCAAATGCCTGCAATTAAAAAGTGTCTGATTTTATTAATAGAAAACCACTTACTTGTTGTGCTGCTTATCAATTCACAAATGATCTGACTTAGCTGCAGTTAGGTATGCTTTCATTGCAGTTTTTCTCTTTGTCTTTTCCCAGGTTATGTGGGTTGGTTCACTGTACTTCTGCTTTCCTGAGGCTAACAGAAAAAAAGCCATATGTTATTGTGATGATGTGACAACACAGCAGCATACATACTTCTATGTAAACACGTGGTCAGTGTATTGTCACAGCATCAGCAAAACTACTTCTTGCTTGCGAACTTGCTAGCTTTGTTTTTCAGTGTCAGGCATTATTTGGTGCAATCAGACGTTTATCTGGAAGAGAATAAAGTAATCCTGACAAATGTAGTTTAACAGCTTAATGTTTCTGCATACCAAAATACTTGATGTTGTTCTTCAATTCCTTTCAGTAAAGCTGTGAGCTGAGAGCACTTTAATCTTTCCCTTTTTATATCCTCTTCCTGTACTATACGTCAGAACCAGTATGCCGTGCATGCCTAACCAATAGGTATCCAGCTGCACAAAAGGATTCAAAATATTAGTGGGTCACTGACACCACCTACTGTTTCTCCACTGCATGTGTTGCATGTTTTAATTCAAGGGCTCAGATATTATAGTAAGAGAAATTAATATTCATAGGAAGATGTTACTAATGTGTAATGAAACAGCAGTTGTCAGCACCTCCACCAAGGAGTGATTCAAACAGAAAAGCAATTTACATGTAAGGGTTTTGTTGTCTCTGTTTAGAAAAAGTCTTCGTTTTAACACCAGCTATTGGATGGGTGTGTTTATTGGTGAGGGGGGGAGGGTATTTTCCCAACTACCAATTACAGATGCCCTGGGGGTAGTAATATACAATACTTACCAATGTATGATTTAGGTTGGAAGATAGCAATAGAAATAGTTGTACAGGTATGGGACCTGTTATCCAGAATATTCATGATCTGGGGCTTTCTGGATAATGGATCTTTCTGTCATTTGAACTTCATACCTTAAGTTTACTAGAAAATCATGTAAACGTTGGTTAAGTGTTTGGAGAGTTATATCAGAGACACTAAACGTGTTGAAAAAACCTAGTGAATTCAGGTGGGAGGAGGGATATGGTTGGGGACAACCGCTATATTCCTCAATCCCACACAAAATGGGTATCCCTGCAATCCATTACTACTTAGAAAAGTATAGTAACTATTCTGTGGACTTGATAGAGTTCCTGGTGGCGTCCATTAGATTCTTGTTCGAACACAAATATTTTATCTTTGACTCTACCTTCTACTTGCAGAGATGTGGGACAGCAATATGGGCAAATTTGCACCAACCTGTATATGGGTTGGTGGGAGGAGACCCACATCTCTGCAGCTATGAGTGATTGCCTTAAACTGTATACAAGTTATACAGATGACCTACTTTGTATTTGGCAGGGTGATGGAGCAAATTTTGGAGCCTTTGTTCATAAGTTAAATCATAATGAACGAAACCTGAAAGAAGAGGCAATATATATAAAACCCTGTAGCGGGAATACCCTCCTACAATAACTACATGCATCTTCTTGTCATCTGAAATGCCTGTATGACAAGGTTATAGATGGAAAATAGTTACTAAAGCCTATCAGAGGGCTGAGAAATCAGAGAGAAGTGAATTATTGAATGTCAAAAAATCAGAGTGAAAGGGTCCCCTTTGTTACCAGATACAGTAAGCAGTTTTATGCCATTTTGATATAATTAAGAGACATTTACCCATTTTATTTGCAGATGACGACTTTCATACATTGTTGAAGTCCTAGATGGGTCCTTACATTGAGGGATCTGCTGTCACCAAGTATGTTTAGGGAGGAAGGAAGAAAGGCAGGGGACAGGAGCCCACTGATAGTCAAGGGGAGCTATAAATGTGGTAGCAGTAGATGTGTCAACATATAAAAGTGTCAAAGGAATTTAAGCTTGATCACTTATAGATGAGTGGACTGGGTGATGTTTTGGGAATATACTGGCACTAATGAGAATGTTTCTTATATAGCTAGGCATTGACGTTAAGCTGGATGACATCGCTCTTCCTCTTTGGCACTAGAGTAGGTGGAAATGACGTCAGACGGCGGATTCTCGTCGAGGAAATCTTCAGCATGGACTATAAAACGTCAGGGACTGTAAGGCTCGTTCTGTCTTTTTACTACTTTTTTTTGTCTATTTGTGCCCCTGAGGGTACCCTTAAGGTCGAAACGCGTTGGGCTCACCACTTTATATAATTTTTATATATTTTTGTAATTTTTTCTTGTTTTTGCTTTTTTGTAATAAATTCATTATTTTTGGAATTGGGTGTGCAATCCATTATTTGTAATATTTGTAATCCCTTTTGGAGACCCTCATGGGGAGTCCCCTATGGATTAGCACCCCACAATTTTGGTTTAAGGGTGTGCGCCTTCTTTATTCTATTTTGTAAAGGAATTTAAGCAGCAGCGATCCTAGAGGGGGGCGGGCCCTGGTGCGTGACGGGCAGCCGGGCCCCCGCCCCCCTCCGTACGGCCGCATTTGTTAGTTGCGCAAGGACTGCCAGGGGCCCTGAGGGGGTGGCCCGCTCGCACCCCCTGCTCCCCTGGTAGTTCTGACACTGAATTTAAGTCAACAGTGACAAATACAATCTACAAAAGGGATTATATAAATTTTAGCACTCCTACAGTGATCTATTTGGTGACGTGCCTGAAGTGCCAAAAACAATATGTAGGCTGTACAAATAGGACACTAAAAGAAAGAATAAGGGAACATTTAAGTCAAATTAAGAATCCAAAAGCTGTTGAGAAGAGTAATATAACTAGGCATTTTGCACAATGTAATGGAAGCAATATATTTTTTTTCTCTGTACAAGCGAGGCTAGGAGTTAGAGCAGGTGACTTGGCAGGCATTTTAGCAAAATTGGAGGTATTTTGGAATTTTTTTTTACATACTCGCTTTAAACTTGGTCTTCATTACGAATTTGACGTGACATGTTGTACTTAAATTATAGCGGGATTACATCAGGCACAAACATTTAATTATATGCTCAGAAAAACTTTAATCACTAGGGGGGTTATTTATCAAAGTCCGAAACTCCGAATTTATCTCAATAATTTCTGCTACAAACTGTGATCAAATCCACTAGGGTTTTTAAAACTTATTTATTATAACATTTTCATGAAAATTTGCTTTGCGGGAAAAAATTTGATTTTTTCAAACAATTTTCATCCAATTTTCACGATTTTCACGATTTTTTCGTAATTTTCACCCGAAAGCTCTGAATACTTTAGGGCAGGGATCCCCAACCTTTTTTTTACCTGTGAGCCACATTCAAATGTAAAAGGATTTGGGGAGCAACACAAGCATGAAAAAGTCCCTGGTGGTGCCAAATAAGGGCTGTGATTGCCCAATTGGTAGCCCCTATGTAGACTGGCAGCCTACAGTAGACTCTACTTGGTAGTATCTAGGCTCCAGAGTGAAACCAATGTTCCGCAAACACTGAATACAGGTAATGCTATTATGCAGAGAATTGTCTTTTTATATTATGACCTGAGAATAAACAAGTTAGGGACCGCCATATGGGGTTTACCTTGACGTGGTATGGTGGCTTTTCAACTTTATGATCTTAACTTTGTAACTAAAAACCCCCTGTCTTTGTAAACACATGCACTTGCATTTATACTGAATTGCTTATGAGACAGGGGCCCAGGGAAGTGCATTGTAAGTAGCACTTCCATTATACTTAAATATACTTTGATTTAGCCTTAGGAGTGCTTCCACAACCCCCCAATTTTGTACACTCTACTTGGTAGTATACTTAGTTTTTATGCAATTTAAACTTGCTTCCAAGCCCGGAATTCAAAAACAAGAACCTGCTTTGAGGCCACCGAGAGCAACATCCAAGGGGTTGGTGAGCAACATGTTGCTCACGAGCTACTGGTTGGGGATCTCTGCTTTAGGGTATTGCACGAAACCCAGCGCACATCAAAAAATATGCAACCTCCACAGGTCTGAGATGCCGGATTTTCTGATTCTGACTTTTCCATCCTCTGGGTTTAATAAACTCAGAAAAATTTGTGATTTTTTTAAAAGTCTGATTTTATAAAAAAAATCATGAATTTTTCGTAATTTTTGTTTTGGGAGTTTAGCAAATAACCCCCTAGGTCTGCATATTGAGTAAAAGAGCAGGAGTAGATTGGACTATTTTTTTAGTAATATTAGTGGAGCATTTACCCTGGTTTATACTTTTATTTTATGGTACTGCCCATTTTACATTTTTTAATCAGGGTTCATTTATATACTTTTTGAGTATTTTGATATATTTGTGTTTGTTATTATATATACTGAATACAGGCATACTGAAAAAACCTTACCAATGTATATGTATAATGCTGCTCTGACATCTGAGTGTTATGTGGCAATTTGTGGTTGTTTTTAAAATGTAAAGAGAGGGATCTCTATGGGTTTAAATAATGGTGTGGAATTGGGTATTATTAATGCCTATTATAAAGTACCAGAGGGTATGAAACACGTAAAGCGGAATACCAGTTGGTCTGTATGCCTAGTCTTTTAACCTAATGTTAAATAAAAACTAGCTTTTTTTGAGTTTTTGGGATATCTTTTTGTTTTTGATATATGTGCCCTTGGAACTCTGGGCTATATCCCAGTAAACTTGGCCCGTTCTACAGGCCTTCTAAATTGTGGCATTTAATTGTATTATTTTTTTTGAATATAAAATAAACCCAATAGGCTGGTTCTGCTTCCAATAAGGAATAATTATATTTTAGTTTGGACCATGTACAAGGCACTGATTTATTCAGAGAAAAAGGAAATGATTTGTAAAAATCTTGATTATTTGGATAAAATGGGGTCTATGGGAAATGGTCATGCCGTAATTCAGATCTTTCTGGATAGTAGGTTTCAATGTAATGGAGACCATTAAATGTACTACCACAAGGTCATATTTAGGTTTTTTCTCTGATTTATTTTCAGCTACAAATTCCCTAGAAACATCATTAGATACATTTTATGCCACATAAGTACGTGTACAGCATTATGTTTCTCACTTTTTTGTAAGAATTTCAGTCCTGTTAGGAAATGTTTATTTGTTCATGTTTATTGCTATGCAGCACATCAGCCATTAGAAGACCTCTATGGCAGCCCAGATGCCAAAAAGCTGTCACCTATCCTTGTTAAAGAAAATTCTAAAATCAAATCCTGTGTGTGTGTGTGTCAACACTTTAGAGTACAGGTATGGGATCAGTTATCCAGAAGCTCCGAATTATGACAGAATTCTGTACTACCAAATCTTCCATTCTGTTACAAGCATCTATTTTACTGTTAACATTAGCTTGGCATACACTTATACACTTATACATTTTGTCCAAATGTTTTTTTTTTTTACATAATTCATTCTGCAATCAAGTTTACACATCACTGGTTCTCTAACATGGATGTTATACATTTATGAGACAGAATACATGTTAAAACGTGCACATTGTAGTTTGCAATATAATGATCCTTCTGTGCACATTTTGTATATTTTTACCAGTGTATATAGCCACAACTACATATGCACCCTGAGAGACATTCGCTCTGTGTACTGGCGATAATTTTGTATATTTAATATCTCTTTTGGACACAAAATGTACTGGGGACAAAGAGCACCCTGTTGTCTCCATCATTTTTCTGTGTGTGCACCATTCTCCTTGCAGAATTTTTAAAATCACCCACTGTACTTCAGTGTTTAAAATATACAGGGATTCCTGCTGGGAAAGACTGAAACAGCAGGCAATTTTCGGTTTTCTAATACTCTCTGTTGTAGGCCCCGAAGTATAATAGGGATGAAACACATGCTATCAGCAGTTGTTTTCAGTCTTCCTCTGTGGGTGTAGCTATAAATAAAATGCTAGAGGCAGCAGGGGCAAAAGGTCAGACTGAAACAAGTGTGGGAGGGAACAGGGAACTGAAGCCTTTATACTGAGTAAAGAGGAGGATTACTTCTATGTATGCAGGCTGAAAATGTAGCAATCCTGGCAGACTTAGGTTCTGGTCCATGCCGATTTAAAGGGTATGTCAACCCCCAAAATGTTTTTTTCCCCAATGAAAGCAAACATAATTCTAAGAAAGGAATATACATTCATTCCAATTTTTCTATGGTTTTTGTATATGTAATACAATTGAAAGCAGTGTTTGTCTGTCCCTTTCTATTAACTGCCCTGATGGTTCAGAATCTTGATACAATGTAAGACAAGGCAGCTGATTAAAGGTGGCCATACACGGGCCAATAAAAGCTGCCGACAGACCGAGTCGGCAGCTTATTGGCCCGTGTATGGGGGCCCCCCGATCAAGATCTGGGCGAAAGTCGGATGGGACTAAAAATCCCGTCGGATCGCGGCCGCATCTGTTCCCATTCGTTAGGATCCGATCGTTGGGCCCTAGGGTCCACGATCGGATCAGCCCGATATTGCCCACCTCAAGGTGGGCATATCGGGGAGAGATCCGCTCGTTTGGCGACATCGCCAAACGAGCGGATCTCTCCGTGTATGGCCAGCTTACCAGACCTGTCTTTGCTGAGAAACTAAGACTTTTGCAACATTGTTTAAAAAGTAACATCCAGGAGTTAAACAAATGCTGCTTTCAATAGCAATTGTTTATTCAAATAATGCACAATAATGCACAATTTTTAATTAATGTTTATTAATTAGAGTTATGTTTTCTTTTTTAGGCAAATTATTGACTTGCCCTATAAAGTCAAAAAATGCTACTGGTTTTGTGAAGGATTATCTGCTCTCTGTGACTGGTAAGTTTTTGCCACAGTTGGCTTTGGGCAGCCAACTTATAAAGTTAAGGGCACACATAGTGATTTGTAGCATTTTGTCACCCCAGCATTTTCTTGCTGTGTGGGAGGTGATCATGCTAGAAATTGCCCTCCTGCAAAATAAGTGGGAGTTGCCAGACTGTGTGTGGCAGGACATGGCCAACCACAGAGCTAAGAGGATGCGGTTTCTCTGCGCTCTCGTGATCTGCTGCCATAATCACATGTGGCTCCCAAAGCTGTATGCTACCAGACACCACAAGAATTGCCTCTTCAGACCCACCCTCGGTAGAGATCTGATTGCAAGCCCTAGGCCCGCGTACAAACGCATTCGGACATGGATGAGGCTGAACCGCCACCTGGTTCCTTTTGTGAGCCCCTGACCACGGGATGACCCCCTCAATGCTCAAGGCTGTGAATTCCCCAAAATAAAAGACTGCAGATTACAACTGACCGGATAAGCTCTGACTGAACTATGTTATATTAATGGGCAACAACCACTGCAAACTCTGCATCCTCATATAGACTACTGGTTACCTAGATGAGAGTTCTATGCTAAAACTGACAAATGAAGAGGCCATGCCTGAGATAGTGTTCAGACTGGATGCATACTAGAACAACCCTGTGTACCAACTAGCTCTTCTGTTATTATTCTGCTGCACATTGCTGATTTCTGAGCTGCACAGCTCTGGATGCATACCTTCCAACATTTGAAAAATGTAAAGAAGAACAAAAAGATCTGATGCACGTGGTGAAAATTTTTGACCTTGCTCAATATGTTGCCACACCCCCTAAATACCACAGCCATTTTACAAAATTTGGCAGATAAAGGGTCTTTGGGTAATGTTTTATGTTCTATATAAACATATACTGTATATGTTAGTTTTGCTAATAAAGGTGAAATTGCCCTTTCAGATTCCCCCCCCCAAGAGACGTGCTTATCTTATGAGTTACAAATGTATCTAAATACAGACTGAGTATTCTGGGGTCTCTACCGAAAGCTTTTTACCTAATTAATTTCGAGAAACTTTATTTGCGGAGCAATTTAATTTGAATCTTGGACTACAGGCTGAGCTGTCAAAATCAGGACTGTCCGGTGAGTCTGCCAGAAAGGGTTGAGGGCTAGCAACATGAACATATTATTTAGAAATGGCAAAAAGGCACGTTGGGACCAGACACCTCTTCTCTCTTTGGTGAAGACCCCACTAGGGCTTCTACACAAGAGGCAACACCACGCACTTTCTACTTTAAGGGGCAAATTTACTTAAGGTCGAATATCGAGGGTTAATTAACTCTCGATATCCGACTGTCGAAGTTAAATCCTTCGACTTCGATGGTCGAAGTAGCCAAAAAAAAATTCGAAATTCGACATTTTTTTCCTCTATTCCTTCACTCGAGCTAAGTAAATGGGCCCCTTCAAGTGTGGCACTGGTGACAGAGGTACCACCCCGAAAGCAACCATACTCAAAGGACCTATTCTTTACAATGATGTCACGGTATCCCTTTATCCAATTTTTCCTGGTGTTCCAAAATCACCAAAAGGCCACCACTACAGCATGAAGTAATGTTTGAGTAATGCCAACATCCTACCTATTATGAGATATGACATCCCTCTTAAGGGCCCCACACCTTCCCCCACCTTATTTGATTTCAGTTTGGGTTTCAGACCCACTCATGTTTGGGGGTGGGTAGGGAGGGTTTTGGTATGATTATTTTACTGCTGGGTTATTTGTTTATGCTTGTTTTTTCTTTTTCTTTAGTTTCCAAGATGGTATTATGGTAATATAAGGTCACTCTTTTTCTAGTTCTGGTCTATACACAGATGATTTCTAAGGGGGTGAATATAATTGTAGCCCCATGTTTAACTAATGAACAGGTGAACCCTGGCAATTCTCTTGCTCCCGGAGATGCACCTGGTAGTACTGAAATACTATCTAAAAAGCCATGGGTGTACTGGTCCCACCATTCTACATATTCTACCTAACCTAATATTAGTCAGAAAGGGAATATTGTCCATGGACATTTTCCAATTGGTTATGTGAAAACTTCTTAGCCCCATCTGTATTTTAGGAGATTAAACTATTTGATGAATTAATTCCCATGCCCAGTGTCCTAGCAAGTGTGCCCAATGGTCCCAAGCCATGCAATTCACTGATAACTGGAGATGGAAACTTTGCAGCTTGCAATCATTTTCGTGTCATTTGATGCACAATTAATACTTATCTAAATTTCACCTGGTGTCCTCTGACCTGCTTGCATTACTAGACCAAGTTAAATATCTCCCACGGGCACTGTCCAATCATGCCCCTCTTGATGCTACATTGGCTACTAGTTGCCAGCAAGATAAGCCCTCTATGGTTTAAAAAATATGCTGTAGACACCACTGATACTATGAAGAATATTGGACCAACCCTATGAGAGGCTTTGAAAGCATACATGCAAGAGACACTGTCATTAGCAATATCACACGTCAGGGTGAAAGCTAAGTCCCAAGTCTATAGCCGGATTCCTTACAGACAAGGGCATGGAGCTCAAAGATTCTCAGGATATTGCAGCCATTTTTGTTAGTTACTATGTTAGGTTTTGTACCTCCACTGTACGCATTTGGCCACCCTCTTAGCACAGTACTTCACCACTGTCCACATTCCTAAACTACCTCCAGGGTACTTAGCGAGCTTAGCTCTGTGATTGCCAAACCTCTTTACTTTGAGATCTGGCATAGTGCCGAGAGACTGGCGAATTGCTAATGTGGTGCCTCTATTCAAAAAGGATCACGTTCTCAGCCTCAAAACTATAGGCCAGTTAGTCTGACGTCAGTGGTAGGAAAGCTTTTTGAAGGGTTAATAAAGGATAAGATACTGGACTTCATAGCAAATCATAATACTATGAGTTTGTGCCAGCATGGTTTTATGTGTAATAGATCTTGCCAGACTAACTTAATTTCTTTTTATGAGAAGGTAAGTAGAGACCTCGATTCTGGGATGGCAGTGGATGTGATTTACTTAGACTTTGCTAAAGCATTTGATACAGTGCCACACAAAAGGTTACTGGTTAAATTAAGGAATGTTGGCCTGGAACATAGTATTTGTACCTGGATAGAGAACTGGCTAAAAGATTACTACAAAGAGTGGTGGTAAATGGAACATTTTCTAATTGGACCAGTGTTGTTAGTGGAGTACCGCAGGGCTCTGTACTAGGTCCCTTGCTTTTCAACTCGTTTATTAATGACCTGGAGGTGGGCATTGTAAGTACTGTTTCTATTTTTGCAGATGATACTAAATTGTGCAGAACTATAGGTTCCATGCAAGATGCTGCAGAGTGATTTGTCTAAGTTGGAAAACTGGGCAGCAAACTGGAAAATGAGGTTCAATGTTGATAAATGTAAGGTTATGCACTTTGGCAAAAATAATATAAATATTAAGCGTAGGACTGGCCAGATATGGGATGACTTTGACGTAGTTGGCCAGCTTAAATATATTGCAATATATGGACAAACAATCCCTGTGTTGTTTAAAGGGTAAGGCATTTTTTAGTAGCAGTATGCACAAAATGTCGCTGTCTTAAATATATTGATAATGGGTTGAGTGCAGAGGACCTCTTGTAGTTGACTATATGTATTTTGTGGTCACACCCTCATTGCACCCCCGCCTAATGGTTTTAAAAAATAGTGGTGAGCACAACTTTCCCTTGTTTGTTATAGTTGTGCAGGAGCAGTGACCAGCTCCGTGTTGTAGCTCCCACCCTTCCCAGCTATAGTCAGGTGATCCCACTGGTGTCTAATAAAAGGGCAGCCAAGTTTGGGAGTTTTACTTTGAAAGCAGCTAGTAAGTTGCAGGTAAAACTTAGTCCCTTTGGAAAATGTATAATTAAGCAATTGAATTCTTAATGAATCAGATGAAAATTAAGCGTAGGACTGGCCAGATATGGGATGACTTTGACGTAGTTGGCCAGCTTAAATATATTGCAATATATGGACAAACAATCCCTGTGTTGTTTAAAGGGTAAGGCATTTTTTAGTAGCAGTATGCACAAAATGTCGCTGTCTTAAATATATTGATAATGGGTTGAGTGCAGAGGACCTCTTGTAGTTAAAAATAATATAAATGCAAGTTATACACTAGATGGCAGTGTGTTGGGAGTTTCCTTAAATGAGAAGGATCTAGGTGTTTTTGTAGATAACAAGTTGTCTAATTCTGGGCAGTGTCATTCTGTGGCTACTAAAGCAAATAAAGTTCTGTCTTGCATAAAAAAGGGCATTAACTCAAGGGATGAAAACATAATTATGACTCTTTATAGGTCCCTGGTAAGGCCTCATCTGGAGTATGCAGTGCAGTTTTGGACTCCAGTCCTTAAGAGGGATATAAATGAGCTGGAGGGAGTGCAGAGACATGCAACTAAATTGGTTAGAGGGATGGAAGACTTAAATTATGAAGGTAGACTATCAAGGTTGGGGTTGTTTTCTCTGGAAAAAAGGCACTTGCGAGGGGACATGATTACACTTTACAAGTACATTAGAGGACATTATAGACAAATAGCAGGGGATCTTTTTACCCATAAAGTGGATCACTGTACCAGAGGCCACCCCTTAAGACTAGAAGAAAATAACTTTCATTTGAAGCAACGTAGGGGGTTCTTCACAGTCAGGACAGTGAGGTTGTGGAATGCACTGCCGGGTGATGTTGTGATGGCTGATTCAGTTAATGCCTTTAAGAATGGCTTGGATGATTTTTTGGACAGACATAAAATCAAAGGCTATTGTGATACTAAGCTCTATAGTTAGTATAGGAATGGGTATATAGAATTTAATTAAAAGTAGGGAGGGTGTGTGTATGTTGCTGGGTTCTCATTTGGAGGGGTTGAACTTGATGGACTTTGTCTTTTTTTCAACCCAATTTAACTATGTAACTATGTAACCTCCAGAGATTTGAATGCATCAAGGTAGGCTAATATCACAGGAGGAGCTGCCGTTTCTGCCCTACCCTCTCGGAAAACACCTGGCTTTAATGGCCTTCCACCTGACTGGTATAAAGCATTGAGCACACAGCAAATTGCTCCTAAACTGTTGGACACCTACCAACATGCATATGATGCTCAATCCCTTCTTCCATCCTTCTCTGAGGCCTTAATAGTAATTCTCCTGAAATCAAGGAAAGTTGCTTTGTGCATTTCCTACCACCCCATCTCAATAATAAATATGGATGCAAAAATTATATTTAAAATACTAGCCACCAGACTCCAACAAACCATTGTATATTTGAGACATCCTGATCAATCCGGCTTCTTGCCTGGATGGTCAACAAATCTCAGGAGGTTATTCACAAATATCCACTTATTTGAAGCTCTAGGGATGTAGCATCGCTTGAATCAGCAAAAGGTTTCAATTTAATAGAATGGGACTAATTGTGGGGGGTCCTCTAAAATTTTGGCCTTGGAGATAGATTGCTTTTTTTATTTCCCAATAAATCATTAGCGACTTACTACAATTAGTGAATCACTTTCAACCAACAGAACTGCCTCCTTGAAGTTCCACTGAAATGGGTATCCTGGTTTAAATATGTGGGTATAGAAATACATTAGGGCAAGCACTGTTTCCATTAAATATAGGACATAGTGACATAGTGTAGCACCCCTAATTAAGCAAGAAATACAAACAGCAACTCACCGCAACAAGGAGACGGGATTTCTATGGAGTTTCCATGGACAGTAACAGAACTACATTTCCCAGAATGCAGCAGAATGTCAGGACCCTGCATGGGACTTGTTATTGCCAATCTTAAAAAAGGGTGCAAAATTTTTGTGGAGGGACTGTCCTCTTGCTACTGTATAAAAGGAGAGAGCTGTGATACAGCAGGGGATTTCTGACTGAAGTGTACCTGCTTTGGAGTGAAAGAGCTGCTACAGGGAGTGAAACACCAGAAGAGAGCCTGACTCAAGGAAAACCTGCTACAGGGAGAGCTTGTAGAAAAGCTGACCCTGTTATCTCAACTATGGACTAGCACCTGTAAAGCTGTTATCAGTGCTAGCCAGGGATGGAGCAAGTGGAATCTGTCTCTTAGTGTGGTAGGAGAGTCCCTGGCTGAAAGGCTGCACAGAGGCCCTGAGAGGGGGGGGGTACAACTACTATAGAGCAGAGCTGCCTTTATAATCTCAGATCTGCTACTCCAAGTGATCTGGAGATTTAGATGCACAGACTGTCAGTAATATGCCAACCTATTACTCTAACAATACTCTGTTGTTGCTGAACTATACCCACTTTGCTAAATTATTCCTCACCTGGAAGGATAGTGTTTCTGCAGGAAGTACATATTACTAAGAAGCCATTGCTAAACCTCTGGCTGTTAAATTGAAGGGACAGCAACATTAACTACTGATCTGGAGAAACCTGAGTTGGAGAAACCTAATAAGTGCACCAACCATTTGGGACTGTGACAGGGCAGTTAAGTTAACTAAGTTAGTGTAATATTACAGGTTTATACATCATTACTGTATACTCTATATCCCATTGTGAGTTTAACTGTATTACAGCATTACAATACCCTGTTTACTTAATATTGTTGACCTTATTCAGATCCATGCCGTTTTCCTTTACTTGATTAATTAAAATGGATCATATTGTTCAAACAGCTATAACCTTGCTGTGGTTAATCTGGGGAAACAGGTGTCACTGAGTGTGTTGAGTTACCTATATAAATACATATTAGCTTCACTCAAGAGTGTGCTACAATAGTAACATACATAGTAAGTTAGGTTGATAATAGACACATATCCACCTTCTAAGGGTAGGACTACGCGGACATTTTTGGCGCAATCTGATGCACTGTGACAAAACAAATGTGACAAATCGCATAAGCTAAGAGATAGAAATGTCGGGTGAAGTCACAGCATTGATCTGACGCGACACGACTGTCGGATACAGATGCTGCACGCTGCGTTTGCATTTGACAGTCGTGTCGCGTCGGATCAACGCTGCAACTTAATCCGACATTTCTATCTCTCACCTTATTTCCATTGCATGCGATTTGTCACAGCACGTCGGATCGCGCCACAAACGTCCATGTAGTCCTACCCTGAGTCTAAATATGAACTGCCTAACTGCTAATTCACCCAGAGAGAGGCAAGAAACCCAAATTAAAGTCTCTCCAATTTGCCTCAAAGGGAAAAATTCCCTCCAACATGGCAATCAGACCAGTCCCTCGATCAACTTGTACTATGAACTATCTTTCATAACCCTGTATAAAGCTAAAAAAAGAATTATTGTATGGGAGCACCTGCCATCATATAGAGAAGTACAGGTGGTGTGCAGGGTCAAAAATAATGAACATAAGTGGAGGAAAGAAAAGGATGACCCCTTAATGCTGCACCTTCCCACCTAGTGGTCCATGATTCTCTATAAAAAGGGTAAAACTTAACTTTTATTGCTATTATCAAAACAGAGGATGTCCAGAATAAAATAATTAAAATTATTGTAGGTAGTAGCGTCAATGGGAACATGTTAGTGGGGACAAACAGTAAGCAACTCCCTGGTATGCTGTTTTGAGGATCGATATTATGTCTTTTCATACCCACCTCAACACCAACGCTTCTATTGAACCAAAAAGGTATTGGTTCAACGGAACGACGTTCCTTGCTTACAAGTGGAATATACTGACAAGTATATTTATTAAGAAGCATTGTAAAGACTTCCCATTTTTGTTCTGTGTTTAACCCTGTGAAAAGCATTTCCCACTTAATATGTTGCAGACATGCCCTTATACTGTCAAGGTTTGCACGTCTGAAATTTTGTGTTTTAGTTACTCCCTTATAGAATATACAAATGTTAGAGATGAGTTCAGTATTATTAGTTATTACAAGGTCCAAAAGAGAGTTATTGCTAGTAAGTTCTTGAACGAGCTGGAATAAAAAGTTGTCATTCAGCATATTTACAAACCTACTAGCTTTTTCTGCCTTAGCAACCCCATTACCCCAGTCAATTTATCAATGAGAAAAAGGAGAGCACTCTAATACAGATTAACTGCTTGTGATTTTCATTTATTGCAAACTGCTATACACTATAGCAGTCTGCAATAAATGAAAATCACAAGCAGTTAATCTGTATTAGAGTGCTCTCCTTTTTCTCATTGATAAGATGATATTTGGGATGACAGTGCATCCATAGGTAAAGGATTGATGCATTCACTACGTGTGGTGGGAGGCTGTGCGCTGATTCATCAATATTATCTATAGACCCATTACCCCAGTCAATGTCTGGATAATTGAAGTCACCCATAGCAACAATTTGACCCAGCTGTGAAGCCGCTTGTATCTGCACTTATACGAGTTGGTTTATAGCATACACCAATGATAATTCTTTTTGTTACCTTTTGCCCAGTCAAAATCTCTACCCAGAGTGATTCTACACCCTCACCAGTGTCGGCTGTTGTTATTTCTTTAGCGCATGGCTTTAATTCAGGCTTTACATACAAACACACTCCTCCACCCTTTTTAATCCCTTTGTCCATCCTAAAAAGGGTGTAACCATTTAAATTCACAATCCAGTCACATGTTTCATCCCACCAGGTCTCAGTGATACCAATTATATCATAATTTTTAGAGCAAGCAATTAATTCTAGGTCTCCCATTTTACCTGACAAACTCCATGCATTTGCCAGCATACAGCGTAGGTTACTACTTTTACTTTTGAAATTTGCATGACTTAGTGGAGAATTATATGTTAAGTTAGTATTATTCTGTTTTCCTTGTAACAGAGGGACCTCCTTAACTGGTAAACTGTATGCCCCCCTCACTCCTCACCCATGACCCCTTACTTACCACTGCCCCGTCTACCTTAGCTTCCCCATAATTCTTTATCTCACCCACCCACCCTTGCCTAGTTTAAACATTCCTCCAACCTCTTAGCCATTCTTTCCCCTAGCACCGTGGACCCCCTTCAATTGAGGTGCAAACCGTCACGACTGTATAGGATGTACCCCAAGGAAAAATCCCCTAGTACCCCTAGGAACCCAAACCCTTCCTTCACCAAGACTTGAGCCACGCATTTAGCTCCCTAAACTCCCGCTGTTTTCCTAAACTTGCACGTGGCACGGGCAAAATTTCAGAAAAGATGACATTGGAAGACCTTTCCTTGATCTTAAAGCCTAGATCCCTGAAATCACTCTTTAAGGTCTTCCATCTACCATTTATTTTGTCATTAGTACCGATATGCAGTAAGACAGCTGGGTCATGCCCAGCCCCACCCAATAATTTGTCTATCCGATTAACCACATGCCGAACCCTGGCACCAGGTAGACAGCAAACTGTTCGGTTGTAGCGATCTGGATGACAAATAACCCTATCCACTTTCCTAATAATTGAGTCCCCTACAACCACAATCTGCTTAGGCCTGACTCTACTCTCCTCCCCACCACTACTAGAGAAACTGGTCTCCCAGCCCCATCTAGAATTGCCAATCCAGAGTTCATACTCCCATCATCTTCACACAATCTGGCAAATTTGTTGCGATGTATAAGCTCCGGATCAGCCTCCATTTTCCTTTTGCCCACCTTAGATTTTCTAACTGTCACCCAGCTAGCTGCCTCAATATCCTGCTGCTGTTCTGTTCCCCCCCAAACTATCTGACCCAGCTAGGTCCTGCTCAGTGAGCAAAATACTCCTTTCAAGATTGTCAATCGACCACAGTGTTGCAATTTGTTGCTCTAGTGCTCTAACTCGAGCCTCCAAAGTGGCAATTTGCTCACAACCACCACAGAGGTAAGCATTTTTGATCTCTTCCAAATCTGCATACATATGGCAGACTGTGCACTGAGTCAGACCTTCAATCTTGCTAGCACTCATTATCCCAGTTACAGATCAAAACAGGAATAAAAATTAAATCCCCCACTTAAACTCTGGTGTTTGTAACTCGACTTACAGATCCCCCACTTAAAGAGCAAACACTTAAGAGAAGCTAACACTAGAGCAAGCTCCACTGGAGTCCCAGGGGTTCTATTTATACAGTCTGTTCAGGTGCAACTAATCAAACCCCACCCCCTCAAACAGAGGGAAAACTAACTGCAAAGTAAAGCAGGTTGTGACAAACTTGCTGTAAGCACACTAGCACACCAAACTTTGCTGTTTAGCACCCAAGACAGAAAAAAAAAATAAAACCACAGTAGTTAAATATAAACATTAATATAAAATAGAAGTTAATAACAAATACTTGTTGTTATTGTAGGCATAAGTCCATCCCATACTTCTAGTGTATTAACAAGTAAATAATGATTTTTGGATAGGAGCCTCTGATTTGGTTTATTTATCCAGGGGAGGTGAAGGAGCTATGTGGAAGTAGAGAATTGTTCCATGTCTACCCATAGTTTGATATCTAGATGTGAGATCAGTTTAGTATTCTATTCAGTATGGCTGCCTTATAATATTCGTGACAATCTGGTAGTGCTACTCTAGTTTTCATTTGCTTAACCTGGGGGGTTATCTACTCAGATAAACCTGATTATAGATGCTTGAAATTTGCATAACCAGATGTTTGTGTACTTGAAAGGGAGAACTAGATATAACGACCTCGGGAATATGTTCATCTTGATGGCGCTTATACGTCCAAGAGATTGTATTCGTTCTCCACCTTTTAAGGTCAGCCTCAATTTTTTTTAAAATATATATAATTGTGCACAGTTCAGTTCTCCCCAGGTATTGGAGTTCTTTGATAATTTAAAACTAATAAATATAATATAACTAGGTGCCCATTTATATGGAAACATTTGAGAAAGGCCTTAGAATCTAGACTGAGGCAAACCTTCCTCTTGGGTAATGTCAGAGTCCAATTGGTTGCATATTGTCTAGGGAGTTTGGGTAAGTTCTTTTGGCTAAGAAATTGATTATCTATGGAGTTGAGTTGTCGGCTGTTGGGAGAGTGGATTCCGTTTGGTAAACTGTAGCGAGAATGATTAAAATTCTGTTGCCACTATCAATAAAGGGATACTGTTGCAGGAAAATCTTTTTTTACAAAACGCATCAATTAATAGTGCTGCTCCAGCAGAATTTTGCACTGAAATCCATTTTAAAAGAGAAAACAGACAGCCTATCAACAGTGGGCAGCTAACTAGATTGCAGCTTCCTGTCACCTCTGCTGAAAGATTTGTTTACATTGCTAAAATGTGCACCCTAGTGGTACACATGAGAATAGCACCCAAGCAGGAAAAACTGCTTTTTATTTTTATCTCATGTCTACCACTAGGTAGCGCTAGGGAGCTAGTATTTTGTTTATTTCTTTTATTTTCAGGATTCATTGAGGTCTGGCATGGTGCTGAGAGACTGGCTAATGTGGTGACACTTTTCAAAAAGGGATCCCGTTCTCAGCCTCAAAACTTTAGGCCCATTTGTCTAAAGTCGGTGGTAGGAAAGCTTTTTGAAGGGACATTAAAGCGATTCAGTCATGATTTGTATGGTGTCATTTTTATTTCTATATTACACTGTTTATATTGCAAATAATTCACTCAACAAATTTCAGTGCATTGTGCCTGATCCTGTGCTTTCAGAAGGAGTCAGCACTACACAATAGAACTGATTTGAGATAACTATTGTTTCTCATACTCAATGTACTATCAATAAAACTGAAGTCATATTATATCAATACAGGGTTTCTCCTACTAGGGTGCTATTCTTATTTCTACCACAAGGTGGGGTATGGGAGCAAGGTGAGCAATGCAAATGACTTCTGACTTCATTTGGATTTATACCTTGCTGAAATCTTCTCCAGACTCCAGGAAACCTGCTTCTTGGAAGGGTAAGGGGTCTGGGATTTCAGAAATCATTGCCTCTTATTGTATTTAATGGGGCTAGAGTTCCCACTGACTCTCACTCAGTGGCAGATTAACAGTATGTTAGGCCCCTAGGCTACCCCTTTCTCCCCCGCCTCCGTGCAGATTGCAGACAGAGTACAAGAGGCAGGAGGCAGTGAGCAGCACCGGGAAGGCAGGCTCCAGCAGTGGAACATGACGGGGAACTAGTGAGTCGGAGCGATTTGTGCCTCCTCATGGGCCCCTCCGCACTGTGGGCCCCTAGGCTATAGCCTAGGTTAGCCTAGGCATTAATTCACTCCTGCTCTCACTGTATTTAATGTATTTTAATTGTCACTATCCTCAGCCTCTCACTGTATTTAATGTATTTTGTGTGTCACTACTTTTTCCCCTCACTATATAATATGTAATAATAATATGACGGCGCTGCACTTCAGAAACTTTTTTTTTTAAAATTGATTGGGATTGGGAGAGGGGGGTCTGGCCTATGAGGGTCGGGCCCACCGAGACTTTTCCCGGTGTCCCGCCAGGCCAGTCCGACCCTGACTAAAGCTAAAGAGTGTCGGAAGTTTACCGGAGCACAAGTTACAAGACTGGGGGCACCTGTGAAACTGACGACATGTCCAGTCCCCATGTCAGATTTCAAAATTAAATATAAAGACATCTGTTTGCTCTTTTTTAAAAATGGATTTCAGTGCAGAATTCTGCTGGAGCAGCAATATTAACTGGTATGTTTTGGAAAAAAACATGTTTTCCTGTGATAGATTCCCTTACAGGTATACAATATACACGATACTATGGGTGTGATGTCACGCCAGGGACATGAAGTCTCAGAGACCAGTCAACAGATTAGGAGTTTTATGCTTTATTAACAGAACAAGAGAATATTGCAACATTCAACAATGCGACATGTAGATAAATTGTATAGTTTCATCAGTGACCACAGGAGGAGGGCATCAGCAAGCCGTTATACACACAAGAGCCAATCCATCCCATATGCAGGAAGCTGACCTTCGTAACAGCTGTCAGACTCCCATAAGTCTTTGCATGACATAATTTGCATATGCACAGTGACTGACACTGAGTTCAGAGTTTCAACTCTCACTATAGTAAATAGACTACATATCAATCCCGTTCATCAGGATCATCCTGATGAAGGGTGGGTGTTGGTGTTCCCCCCCGAAACATTGACTGTTTGGTGGCTGAATAAAAGGGGATACTCCCCGACTGCATTAACCAGTGTGTATGCGGATCCGTTTTCTATACACATGTGTTGCTAAGGGACCCGGCCGGGTCAACGGAAGAAACGTACCACCAGTTGCAGGATTGCTGAACTACAGGTGTGCGGTAGGAGAAATTACATTGTATGTCTACAATTGTAGACATAATACAATGAATTAGAGCGGGTTGTAAATAGTCCAGGAGTCTGAATTCAGTCAGGTCACATAGTGTGACATGAAACCTGACCCTAAATTAAGGCCCTGTCTTGTTAAATTACTCCATACATTTGAATTCATAAATCTTCCTTTCCAGTTCAGTTTTAAAGTTCCCTTTTAGAATTAAGACCTGCATGTCCTGAAGACTGTGATTTTAACTGCAGAAGTGTTGCCCCACTGGTGTATCACATGATTTGGTGTTGATTTTATGTTTGTGATATAGGTGCCTCCTGTAGAGCACCTAGTACATGTAATCATGTAAAGCACATTGGATGAAGCACATGAATAGTAGTCCAGAATGGTGTATACTTTTTGTGTATTCAGTATAGCAACTTGATCTTTGCACAGGATGTATTTGCAGGTTTCACGTCTGTTGCTGTTGCAGGGAAATGTACCTGCTTTAGTTGTTTCAGTAAGAGCACTTCTGACAATCATTTTCCTCAGATTAGGTGGTTGTCTATAAGACAAGAGAGGTAGTTCCGGGAATATTTCTTTAAGTCGGGTATCTGTATGGAGCATGGGTTGCAGGTTTCTGGCTATTTTTCTAATAATGTTCAGTTGTGGGTTGTAGGTAACTACAATAGGTACCCTGTTAATTTCTGTCTTTTATTTGGAATCCAAGAGCGTGTCTCTGGGTATTTGAGTTGCTCTGTGAATTTGATCATCAATAACCTGCGGATGGTATCCCTGATTAACAAAAGTTTTCCGTAAGGAATGGAGATGTTTATTTCTGTCATCAAGGTTTGAGTAAATCTGGTTGTATCTCAGAGCCTGGTTAAACACAAATGATTTTTTAATGTGATGAAAACTATCCCACATAAAATGTCGGACGGCCTGTTGGTTTTTGGTATAGGGATGTTTGTATGGTTCCATTTTTGATGTAGATGGTTGTATCCAAGAAACTGAGTAAGAGTGGTTAAGGGTAAGGTTGATGGTGGGGTGGAATTGGTTAAATCTTTGGTGGAATGCCAATAGTTCTTTTTCTGATGCTGTCCATATAATAAGTATGTCATCTATATACTGTAAATAGGTTAAGGGCCTGATGTTGCAGGAAGCCAGGAAATTTTCCTCTAACTGGGCAATAAACAGATTGGCATACTGAGGTGCCATTTTGCTTCCCATAGCACTTCCCATCAGTTGGAGGTATATGGCATCCCCTAATGAGAAGTAGTTGTGTGTCAGTATAAATCTGGAAGTGGACCTATATTGGCCAGTTTGTTTAAAAGGTCACGGGTGTCTTGTATAAAGCTGGGTATTTTTCTTACAATTGGCTTCAGGATGTTTTCTACCCAGCCAGATATGCCCTCAGTATCATCCAATACCAGAGATGATGGGTCGCCCTGGGTTTCCTTCTTTATGTATTTTGGGTAACATGTAAAAGGCACCAATTCTGGGGTTCACAGGTATCAAGTCCATTAAGTGTGTCTGCGGGGAGGGGGGAGAGACCACTGATAGCTTGTCTTAATTCCATTGTATAGTTATGAGTTGGGTCCGCTCCCAATTTTTTTATAATATGTGGTGTTAGACAGTTTATTTATGTAATGTACAGCTGGATTCCTAACTACAGAGTGAGAGAGAAGCACACACACACAGTTTAGTACTTTGCACCAGGGCCGGGCCAGGCCAGCTGGGCTCCCCAGGCAACCCAGCCAGCCACATCACCCCTGTGCCGAACGCCACTACATGAGCGCGCGCATGCACGCCTACATGAGTGCACGCACGCATGCACGCTGAACCACTGTGTCACCCCCTCCCTAAGGGATTTGATCCTGAAACACATTAGGCCTTTTCCAGCAGTTTTGCTAAAATAAATTCTGTCCAGAAGTGCCATCTATTTGCTAAGTTTTACCCTGATTATCTACCTTGCTATCGTTGACTGCCAAACGTTTATCTGTATTACTTAGCTTCACAGTTGTATTTCCTATTTCCTAGTGCTTTCTCACAGATTCATACAATCCAAATTGGCTTGATTTTGGTTGATTTCGGAATCCATTGCCAGTCTCCTAAACTTTCCATGCCATCCATGTGATGATGTTGGTCCTCTGCTGCCCACTCTCCTTACTCCTTACCACACCTCTAGAAGATACTTTGCATTCACCTGTAACCTCCAAGATAATTTAAAAGATGTACCAGCTTCTTACCCACCTCAACACCAACGTTTCTATTGAACCAAAAAGGTTTTGCTTTGCAACGACGTTCCTTGCTTACAAGTGGAATATACTGACAAGTATATTTATCAAGCAGCATTTTAAAGACTTCCCATTTTTGTTCTGTGTTTAACCCTGTGAAAAGCATTTCCCACTTAATATGTTGCAGACATGCCCTTATACTGTCAAAGTTTGCACGTCTGAAATTTAGTGTTTTAGTTATTCCCTTATAGAATTGCTTCTGCAACAGAATCTCACAGGAGACCATGTTATGATCACTATTCCCTAAATGCTCACCCACACAAATGTTAGAGATGAGTTCAGTATTGTTAGTTATTACAAGGTCCAAAAGAGAGTTATTCCTAGTAGGTTCTTGAACGAGCTGGAATAAAAAGTCAGCATATTTACAAACCTACAAGCTCTTAGCAACCCCATTACCCCAGTCAATGTCTGGATAATTGAAGTCACCCATAGCAAGAACTTGACCCAGCTGTGAAGCCACTTGTATCTGCAAGAGTAGCTGGGCTTCATACTCGACACTTATACGAGGTGGTTTATAGCATACACCAATGATAATTCTTTTTGTTACCTTTTGCCCAGTCAAAATCTCTACCCAGAGTGATTCTACACCCTCACCAGTGCCAGCTATTGTTATTTCTTTAGCGCATGGCTTTAATTCAGGCTTTACATACAAACACACTCCTCCACCCTTTTTAATCCCTCTGTCCCTCCTAAAAAGGGTGTAACCATTTAAATTCACAATCCAGTCACATGTTTCATCCCACCAAGTCTCAGTGATACCAATTATATCATAATTTTTAGAGCATGCAATTAATTCTAGGTCTCCCATTTTACCTGACAAACTCTGTACATTTGCCAGCATACAGCGTAGGTTACTACTTTTACTTTTGAAATTAGCATTACTTAGTGGAGAATTATACGTTAAGTTAGTATTATTCTGTTTTCCTTGTAACAGAGGGACCTCCTTAGCTGGTAAACTGTATGCCCCCCTCACTCCTCCCCCATGACCCCTTACTAACCCCACTGCCCCGTGTACCCTAGCTTCCCCATAATTCTTTATCTCACCCACCCCCCCCTTGCCTAGTTTAAACACTCCACCAACCTCTTAGCCATTCTTTCCCCTAGCACCGCAGACCCCCTTCCATTGAGGTGCAAACCGTCATGACTGTATAGGTCTGTGTCACATGCAATAGTGATTCAGATATATATTACCCAATCAGAATCTTCGAAATGGGGAGAAAACCTTATGATTTGTGCTCCCATTGTGGACTAATAAATCCAAACTTTTTTGGTATAATTTGGTCTAGTCCACCAAAAGACAAGTTTTATTTAAATAAAAATTCTGGTGAGTGATATAGACTTCACACGTTAGTTTGCCTCCTGGATATTTTGGATGATCTCATTCCCACCAACTTTGCCCACAACTGATATCAGCCCCTGCTAAGTTACAATAGGAAGGTCATTATGATGCATTGGATAGGCACTCAAACGCAAACTGAACTTGCGCATCTGGCACACTTTACATACAGCTATCCAGCTTAATCGTAGGAAAATGCATACTTCTGTATTTTCAAATGATAAAGCCAGGGCCCAAAGTATTTTTTTATTTATGGGGGACGTGATTTCCTTCGGGCGACAAAATGCTTCAAGTGACATTGAACTAACTATCGTTTACTCCCCAGGTATTAATCCCTAGGTCTCTCTCTCTCTCTCTCTCTCTCTCTCTCTCTCTCTCTCTCTCTCTCTCTCTATATATATATATATGTACACAAACAGCTAATGACTGAGCTTATTTTAAAAAGTTATTTAGTTATTTTATTAAGATTAACATCTATCCTGTTTCATAAATGTGTAGATGTGAAGACTTCTTTCGTTTTGTTATTCACATGCAAGCTTCCCATCAAAACTGGACAAAGCAATAGCAAAAGCTTGGACTGCACACATAGGATATTTATAGTCCATGGTAAAGGCGTCATCAGCTACTCGTCCAAACTGCATGATGATGTAATCCACTGTAAAACAAAATCAAAGATGTAGATTGTAGATGTAGATTGTAAATTGTCTGTAGGAAGGACAGTTCATAAACCAAAGTTATCCACTTTATAGCATTGAATTAGACAGAGAATGTTACATGAACAATGTAATTAAGCAGCTTGAATTTAGCGGAGCAAAACATGCTAGTTCAGCAGCATACATTTTGATACAAAAATTGACTGACTGGTTACCCTGGTGACCAAGCAGTAACCAGTAACCAATCAGTGACCTGAGTGGGGCAACATGGGTCATAACTGTTGCTTTTGAATCTGAGCTAAATGCTATGAATCAATTGCAATCTCACTAAACAGTTATGTCCCATGTGCAGTGTCGCACTGGCCCACCTGGATACCAGGAAAACTCCCGGTGGGCCAAGGTGTCGGTGGGCCCTCCTGCTTCTAAACATTTGCCCTATTTCATGGCCATTCCCTATTTCTATGAGAATAAAGAGGCTAAATAGATGGAATAATAGGTTATAGTATGTAAAGAAAAGAGACTAGGAAAAAAAAAAACATCTAAAGCCTCTCCAATTTGCCTCAGAGGGGCAAAAATTCCTTCCTGATTCCAAAATGGCAATCGAATTAGTCCCTGGATCAATTTGTACTATGAGCTATCTTTCATAACCCTGTATTCCCTCCTTTGTTAAAAAGCCATCCAACCCCTTCTTAAAGGAGAAACAAAAACCCCTATACCCCACCCCAAGTAGACCCCCCTCCCCCCTAACTTTTTACTTAACACTCGTTGCAGAGTCACAGCATCGGAGTTCACCACAGCCATCTTCCGGGTCTTCGGTGAGATGAGATGGAGCCTGGAGAAGCGGCGCATGCGCAGTTGGAGCAATTTACCAGTTTGCGACAACTGCACATTGCTGAAGCGCCGGAAAAAGACACAAAGAACCGGAAGATGGCTGCGATGAACTTGATGTGACTCTGCACCAGCACTCCAAGACTGTCGTCACATCACTACTGAGGATATAAGCGCAGTGAGGCAGCACGCAAGTGCCTGGGGAGTGATGAAAATGGAAGGAACACACAAGTGGGAGTGCGTTCCATGTATGTGCCCAGCAGCTGGCAGGTTGCGGTCTACCAGTAACACTACCGGGATCTACTGGTAGACCGTGATCGACGTCCTGGGCACCCCTTCTGTACGGCAGAATGGGGCCTTACCAGTGCTCTATACAGTGGAAGAATTACCCCTTCCTGCTGTGAATCAATGCCCCTTTTCATACAGCTCAAGACCTTATTTGCCCTTGATGCTGCTGACTGGCATTGCTTGTTACAGCCAAGATTATTATCTACAAGGACTGCATGGTCCTTGTCCATTATGGATTTGAACATTAAATCTCATTTACCACTTAGCTGTCCAGATTGCCAGTTTGTCAAGATCCTGTTACAAGAATGCTACATCTTGAATGGAATTAATTGGGCTGGATAGTTTTGTATCATCTATGTTTCACAAGGCAAGAGAATCCTCATGTAAAGTTAAAGCTTATTTAGTCAATTAAATTGGCTCCTGGCTTCATCCACATAACAGAACAGGAAGTGATTTTATATTTCAAATGTATGAATATATAAATGAGTAGAAAAACTGTAAAAGTTGTTTTATATATATATGGCTGTGTGGTGAGAGTAGCTTTTACAACTGGGTTGCCATGTGAGTTAGTCGAGCAAAAGATTTAGCTGTTCAAAAATTGCAGACCCTTGTCATCTCCACTGTGACTTTATACAACATGTAATGTCACAAGCATATGCAAGCAAACACTTCTCTCAGTTTTAGCATGGACTATCTTTACCTCAGGAGTATCAATATATGAAGGTTAGCAAACAGCTTTATCAAGATTTACCACGTTTCCTAAGTACGGATAATACACAGCAGAGTAAAATGGTTGACACAGACATATGTAGGAGTGCCAGTTATGTATTATGAAAATGGAAATAGTCTGTAAAATATATACTTCTTATAAGAGGAGAATCATAATAGAAGAAATAGAAGTAAAGAAGTTAATAGGGAAGGAGAGAAAGGTATTTAAAAGTCTGTGTGGCAGAAGCTGCTTTTAATGAATATAAAAACTATAATATATGTTGTAAAACAGCAATCCTGAAGGCAAAGATAGGAAATGAGGAGCCCACTGGGCAGAGGCTAACCACAAAAAGTTTTTTAGGTAAATTAATAGTAAAAAGATGCAGGTTGAGAATGTTGCTCCTTTAAATAATGGTACCAGCATGGTTGTAACAGATATAGAAAAGGGCAAATGTGCTAAATCAGTTTTCTTTTCTTCAGTGTATACAATAAAGGAGTCAGAGTTCCCAGACTCAATTCATAGCTGCATTATTGGCTCAGCTTTTTCGAGTCAGTGGCTGACACAGGATATGTTTTATAAAGCTTTACTAAAAATTTATGTGAACAAGGCACCAGGGCCAGAAGGAATACGTCCTTGGGTATTAGAGAACTTAGTTCAGTTTTAGACCAGCCTCTATTTCTGATTTTCTCAGATTCGCTCTCATATGGTATGGTACCTATGGATTAGTGGAAAGCTTATGTCATTCTAATTTTTACAAAGGTGACAAAACTATGCAGCCCAATTAATTTCATCCAGGATGCGGCATCATTGCAACAGGATCTTAACAAATCAGCAACCTGGGCAGCTAAGTGGCAGGTGAGATTTAATGGTTATAAATGTAAAGTCATGCATATGGGATGTAAAAATATGCAAGCCACTTAAACCTTTAATGGGAATGCACTAGGCAAATCCATAATGGAAAATGATCTTGGAGTCCGTGTAGATAATAAACTTGGCTGTAGCAAGCAACGCCAGCAGCATCACTGGAAAATAAGGTCTTGAGCTGTTTTAAAAGGCGCATAGATACTCACGAAATCACTTACTATCCAAACCTTTCAAAACACCACGTGGTATGAAAGGGAGCTGTTGCTGGGGACTGATCTTGTCTGTGAGGCGGACCACCTGTTCAGATCTGCGGGAAACTTACAACATTCGACCACAAGGGGACCCCCCAGGAGTCATCATTTTAACAAATTATTTACTACTACTCTGCCGTAATTATAAATCTCTACTGCTCTACCCTGCCGTCTTCGGATTATCTAACCGTGAGTAGCTTTCAATATCTGCAATTCGGGGAATGCTTACCCAATTCTCCCTTTTACAATCACTTGGCATAACCTTGGATCGTTATTGTTATCTCTGCTTTCTGTTATGGGAATCTGTACTTGACACTGACTGTTTATATTATCTTTCTTTTTTTTGTTTATTGCAATTCTATCACAAACTATTTTACATGTTCTTTTTGAAAACTAATAAAAAAACATTTGTGAAAAAAAAAAAAAGGCGCATAGATTCGCAGGAGGAGGGGGTTATTCTTTCACTGTACAGAGCACTGGTAAGGCCACTTCTAAAATACGCTTACAGTTTTGGTCTCCAACAGGATATTATTGAATTAGAGAGGGTGCAGAGAAGGGTTACTAAGCTGGGGATCATGTAATAATCTCTCTAATGCTTTATTACCAGTAGGTTCTTTCAGCTGACACATGGTCACCCATTCCGATTAGAAGGAGGTTCCATCTAAATATACGGAAGGGGTTTTTTTTTACAGTGAGAGCTGTGAAGATGTGGAATTCTCTACCTGAATCAGTTGTAGTGGCTGATAGATTAGATAGCTTTAAGAAGGGAATGGATGACTTTTTAGCAAGTGATCAAATACAGGGTTATGGAAGATAGCTTGTAGTACAAGTTGATCCAGGAACTGGTCTGATCCATCTTGGAGCATTTTTTTCCCCTCTGAGGAAAATTGGAGAGGCTTCAAGTGGGTTTTTTTTTGCCTTCCTCTGGATCAACTGGCAGTTAGGCAGTTTAAAATTAAGTTAAAAGGTTGAGCTTGATGGATGTGTGCCTTTTTTTCAACCCAGCTTACTTTGTGTGGTAAACAGTTATAAGCTCTCCCCGGTTATATAAACAAGACTGGGAGGCATTAATCTCTTCAATCCTCTATTAAAAGTTCAGTCAAATAAATATTTCCAATATTTTGAAAGACAGTTTTGAACACCATAGAATTAAAGGTATACTGAAATTAGTTATCTCTGCATGCAGCAAGTCACTGATCTCAACAAAATACAGATCCGACCTTTTTATCCTCTCCACAGCCAGCAGAGTTGGCTACAGATCGTCTGCTACAGAAAGCAGAATCGTGAGCACTGCCACAGCAGTCTCAGGACTGGATTAGCAGAGTTTGCAGCAACGGAACTGCCAAAATCAGCAGTAGAAATAGCAGGTCAGGGCTGTTATATCCTCAGGTCAGGGGTCAGGGTGGTTTTGTCCTCAGCAGTGGTGTAAATACCTGGGGAGTATAAGGTGCGACTGCACCTGGCTCCCCCCACCCCCGTATGGCCTGATGGAGTCACTCCGCATGTGCACCAAAGCCTGAAGGTGAGCACGAGTGCCATATCTTCCAGTGAGTCCAGTCCTTGCACCAAGGTCGTGGTCCCCTAGCTACACCACTGGTCCTTGGGCCTGGAAGTCCAGGATCAGCCTGCTGTTAACTAGCAAAAGATTTGTGCTAGTAAAGGGAATGCTAAATAAGGGGTAGCATCAATTGGGAAGTGTGCATGTACTGATATGCCATTAAATTGCTTGCAGTGGTGTCACTAGCCATGGCCTGGCCATGTGCCCTCCCCTCTCCTGCCCTGCCACCCGTATAATACCTTTTCATGACTCCGGCATACTCCAAGTGTGTATTAACTCCCGCTGCATCCTTTGCTACTGATTGCAGGGGGTTCAGTTTGTTCAACATTGATGTTTCTGAAGTCATTAAAAACACAGCAAAGAAACAGTCTAAATGATTTGCTTATTGCACCAAGCACCTCATTCACTAAAATAGGTTCAGCCAACAACCTAGTACAGGATACAGTTATGAATTAGTGCAAGTAGAAGCAAGTATCTAGTGTATTCCATTTTACTGAGAACAATTGTGAGCTACTTTTTTCCCAGGACTTTTTACTTTCATTTTGCTGACACATAGGTACACACACAGTACCCTTGGGCAGTAAAGTATTCTTGGCCAGACCCAGGTACAGTATGTGCAACCAGGCACCACCCCCCTCCAGACATGCATTTTCTCACTGGCAGTATGAGTGAAAAAGAAAATCTCTTCAGTTCTATTGCTCCAAAGGGCCAAAAGGTGTGGGCCTGGATGCAATTGCACCCCAGTATTTACACTGTGGCACACTGTTCTCCTTTTTGTGTGCCAAAAAACCTTAATTAAGCCTGCTTAATAATTTTTTGCATAACCAACATTTGTGGGCTGCAGTAACACATTTTAAAGCATGTATTAAGTAGAGCCAGGAAAAAATTCCTCATATTGTTGATCCATTAAGTCTAAAAGCACAATTGTCAAGGCTCAGTTTTGTATGCTCAACTCACAAAGCAGCATAAGAAATCTGTTTACTGCCCATTGGTTTTTATGGGAATACTAACCAACTTGACTTTCTTTATGCACTGTGCTTGCCCTGCTCTCATTGATGTGATAAGTGAAAAAACATTTTTTGGAAAGAGTCATTGAAAAAGGTACACTGGCATACTGCTACATGGTAATAATACATGTGTGTTGGTTTGGTTTTTGGGTATAAATTAAATTGCTCAACCAAAAGACCCATCCCTTTCCCTTACGGTCATCAGCGTGGACAATCTGGAAATTTTTGACAGATGGATGTGTAACACGGCCATGGAAGTTAAGCACATAGGACTGTGTTTCATCATTCCACACTGGACTCTTGTTGTGCAACTGAATGAGATTCTCCATGTTCTTGTTCTGCCATCGCTGAAGGAGTCCATCATTATCCTGCAGGAAAATAGAAAGGGATTAGGAATATTACAAGGGTGAGGAGAAATTCACCTATAGACAGCAAACTGGAAATATTAACTGAATATGTTTAACTTGTTGAAGTTAAGATTAATACTGACGTTAGTTATACAGGACATACAGTAAATACCTACTTATATTATGATTTCAACACCCATTATATCTCAAATTATTAATTTATTTATACCTAAAATAAATATTTCTTATATCACTCACATTTCGGGGACGAACGGGGACTCTTTCGCAGTCTTCATCCATCCCTGGTATTAGTACTGTCATTTTACGAGGCCCTTTAAACCCCAAAACATTTGTTTCCTGCAAAAAAAACACAATAGGTCTTCACAATATTATTGACTACTTTTTTATTTGCTCCACTAGTTTGCAATCTAATATAAATTTAAGAGGGCTCAGTTCCCAGTAATTCTTTAAACATATACAGTTGTGTTTAGAATAATAGCACTAACCTGATCAATCACTGTTTTTGGTATTTCTACATGGCAAATAATTTTCTAGTAGGTGCAGTAGAGTGAGTAATAGAAAAACCAACAGACCCAACAGTCATGACATGCCTGCTGCTGAGTCTCTGTAATTGAATCATTAATTGAGGCTTGTTGAAAATAATAGCAGTATTCAAAATGATAATAGCTTGTTCCAAATAATAACAGTGGGGTGTTCAATTAGTTAGGGCAGTAAAAGTTGTGCAAGCTGGTTATAATGTATTTCTCTTAATAAAATGGGTTGTTCCAGACATTGTTCAGAAGAATAGCGTACTTTGATTAAAAAATTGATTGAAGGGGGGAAAACATGTAAAAAAATGCAGAAAATGATAGGTTGCTCAGCTAAAATAATCTCAAATGCTTTAAAATGGCAGCCAAAATTACCTGGAAGAAAATGGACAACTACAATTCAAATGAAGAATGGAAGAATAGCCAAAATGGCAAATACTCAATCAGCTCCAGGAAGATTAAATACAATCTAAAATTATCTGTGAGTACTGTTACAATTAGAAGACGCCTATGTGAAGCCATGCTATCAGCAAGAAGACCCTGCAATATCCCATTGTTGAAAAAAAGACATGCTGAAGTTGCCAAAGAACACATTGACTGGCCTAAAGAGAAATGGTGCAACATTTTGTGGGCTGAGAAAAGCAAGATTCTTTTTGGGTCTACTGGCCACATACAGTTTGTCAGACGACCCCCAAACACTGAATTCAAGCCACGGTACATTGTGAAGACAATGCAGCATGGTGGCGCAAGCAAAATGATATGGGGATGTTTCTCATATTATGGTGTTGGGCCTATATATCACATACAAGAGATCATAGATCAGTTTCAATACATACAAATACTTGAAGAAGTCATGTTGCTGAAGAGGAAATACCCTTGAAATTGGTGTTTCAACAAGACAACAAAGCCAAACACACCAGTAAATGAGCAACATCTTGGTTCCAGACCAAAAAGATTGACATTATGGAGTGGCCAGCCCAATTCCTGGACCTTAATCCAATAGAAAACTTGCGGGGCGACATCAAAAATGTTGTTTCTGAGGCAAACCCAAGAAATGCAGAAAAATTGTGGCATGTATCAAGTGCCAGAAGTCAACTCTATTCAACACAGATGTGCAGCAGTTGTCAGAAACAGTGGTTATACAACTAAATGTTAGTTCAGTGATTCAAAGGAAAGAAACATTTTTCAGTTTATACAGTGAATCTTTGATTTTGTGCAGTCATTACTATAGCCTAATATTACCTTTTCTTCACTTTCTGTAAAGTAATAACACAAAGACATTTTTTTCATGTTTTGATTTAGAATAGAATGTGCAGCGTTCCCAGTGAATTTGCGTAAATTGATAATTGATAAAATAAGGATTTTGAGCTTTGTTCACTTTTTTTTTAACACACTGCTATTATTCTGAACACAACTGCATTTTAAAGGTTCTACAGTTATAGACTAAGATTATCAGATCATCACAGACTCTTCTAGAATATATAACTAGGAGGGCTGGACTAATTGCATTTCATTTTAGCTCTATTGGACTTGGGCTTAGATAAACTTTTTAAAGTCAGAAGGTCAAGCCATGTAGCAGGGTAGCTGTAAAAGTTGCAAGCTGATGTACACATCACTACAGGGGGTACAAATACAGGGGGTACAAAGAGGAAAAATACAAAGGAAAAGCCAAGTCAGAAAAAAGAATGAACAGTCATAATGGACAGAAGAAATAGTCAAATAACAGCAAAAACTCAGCAAAAAGCAGACAATCCATAAAATGGGGGTTAACCAAATTAAAAAAACAGGGGCTCTATATGAAACTTTTGGGCCTGTACAAGTTATTTATGTGGGGCTCCCATGAACACAGGCATGCAGTGTCAAAACTTTTGGCCATGCCCCTTGTGTGTGTTTATCAAATGATCAACTTGCAGTTAGGTAGGTTTTGTTAGGACAAAAGCTTGAACTTGCAGGATGTATTTTATTCAGTCAAAACTACAATGACACAAACCCACCAACTGTACTGAAATGCAGGGGTATAACTGTAAAGGAAACAGACCCTGCAACTGCTGGGGGGAGGGGGCATGAATTACAGGGGGCCCAGTGGGACTGATAAGTAGCTGTAATTAGTTTTTTTATTCAATGAGGTTCAGTCAAGTTTGCCCTAAGTTAAAAGAACACTAACACCAAAAATTAAAGTGTTAAAAAGGAATGACAATATAATGTAGTGTTGCCCTGCACTGGTACAACTGCAACCTACAGAAGGCTGGGGATGCGTACTTCTGCAATCCCCATCGCTTCAACGCATGTGCACGCGAGTGGAGGGAGCCGCAGGATGCTAGGACCCAGCATCCCAGGGGTGCCTCGGCCCGGAATTCAGTCTTGCGGATTTAAAGGCGCATGCGCGCTGACGTAATGACGTCAGCGTGCAATGGCGCCAAATTCAAAAGTATTAAAGGGACATTCCCACAGTTTGTCATTGCCCGTGATAGGATTGTAATCCTGGTGCTCCTGAGCCTTGTGCTATTTGTCTGCTTCCTTCTGAACCTGTCTGATTCCTGTTTTGAGCCCTGCCTGGCTATTTTGACTATTCTGATTTCTGGATCCTGACCTTGCCTGCTTACGACTACTCTTCAGTTTAACCCCTCGATTGATCACCCGGTTTTGACCCTTTTGCCTGTTTGACGATCCTTGCTATCTGCCTGCCTCGATCCAGCCTGCCTGACTATGATTCTGCCTAATCCTTTGTACCGTGACCTTCGGCCCAAAAAGACTCTGCTAACAGCCGTGCCCCTTTGCCAGCCAGAACATCTCGCCTTGCACCCCTCGTTAAGTCCAGGTGGCATCCAAGTAAGCTGAGGGCTCCTCCCGCAGCCCAACGGTGGTCACACTACTGGTGAAGCCGAGCCGAGACCAGGGTACTTGGCATTTGTTCTGGTATCGGGTGCCGGCCATGACAATGTGTAGGGCATTATAACAACTCTATTTTCTTTATTAAGGTTTCCTGGACTTGTGTAATGTAATGTATTTGCTGCAACATATACGTCCATACAAATTTATAATTTCCCGCCATATGCAAATTAGCCTGAGCGAAGACCTCTAACGAAGTTGCGCTAGGCATAATTGAACGCTAGAGAATCTTTTGATTGTAAATTTACCCCCATAGACTCGATTATAATACAATAACCAAAATTGTAAAAAATTATATCCTTTTTCTCTGTAATAATAAAACAATACCTTGTACTTGATCCAAACTAAAATATAATAAATCCTTATTGGAATCAAAACCTGCCTATTGAGTTTATTAAATGTCTAATTTTTTATTCACTGGTGGTCAGTGTAGTTTACCCCTGCTGATCTCGTTTAGCTTTTCTGCATTGCCATTGCTTGATATGTTATTTGCACAAGCTTCTGTGCGTGTTACTTAAGTTTCTAAGCAAGTGAGGGCAGTTTTTATGGAAGTTACATAAATTGTGTAAGTTGTAATGAATACATAGCTTAGAGCTGGGCCTCCCTTCATATGTGAATTTCCTTGAGCCCGGCACAACACTAACCCAAGCAACAACCCCCTGCTAGTATTGCCTGCGACTCATCCCCTCACACTGATCAAGCTTCTATTTCAGACAATTCCATGTAGAATTTCCCTTCACAATAATGTTCTGTTTCTGTTGACTTAGGAGGTGAACTGAAAATAGTTGGTATACTACAATTAATGTTAAATCCATATCTCCTTATCCTTAAACTGATACTTACATACGCAATGGCTGCCAGTTCCTGTCGTACATTAGACCAGTCAGAGTTGGCTTTGTCTGGACTTGCACCATTATCAAATACTGTGAATTTTGTCCCCATCAGATTTGATCTGTAATTTAAACAAATAATACAATCATATTAAGAAACTGTTCTCTGTGAACATTTAAACATATTTAGAGACACAGGATACTGCCAAAGGTTCTCGTTGGCCAAGGACCAAGTCTAAAGCACTGCACAAGTGATATGAATGTTGTCCCAAAAGCCAAACAATAATATCAGACAGATTTGTCCCAATTTGTGAGTAACAACCCAGTCAAGCATGGGTAATATCTTTCGAGGTAGTTTGGTTTGAGCTCACTTTCATCTTTCCCACACAGCCAGTGTTAAAGGAGAAGTAAAGCTTAACTAAAGAAGTAGGCTAAGAATTTTGTACATTACATTTTGTGATTCTGTACTAGCCCAAGGCAACCACAGGACTAGCAGTGAAGATTTGTGCCTCTGAAGAAGCCCCCATGAGCTCCTCATCTTCTTTTCTGCTGATTCAATGCACATGCTCTGTGCTGCTTTCACTGAGTTTAGGGACTGATGCACAATATACTAAATATATACTGTATAATATAAATGTCACAATCTAAGACTAACTAGTAATGAATACAGATTATTACATAGCAGCACAGAAACCAGTGTAACTAGCATCAGAATTTCGGTAAGTGATGGCTTGTCTAGGGGCACGTAACTTCGTAAAATAGCCCTGAAGAACTGATTATTAAGTATAAACTTGGACTGTGGGGTTGTAGTAGATGTGCTTTATTAGGATTTTGCCAAATCATTTGCTACATTACAACATAAAAGACAGCTTTGTAAAATGTTTGTCTGTTGGCCTTGGTAATGTCGTATGCACATTTATAGGAAACTGGCTAAAGGATTGTGTAAAAAGGGTGGTTGTCAGTGGTACATTGATTACTTGGAGTAAACAATCAAGTTGGGTTTGGCTTGCCCTACTGAAATACTTATCATAGCTTCCCATGATAAGACTAATTTAGAAATTCCTTCTCATATATCTCTTCTCTTGTCTTCAGACATTATTGGCCAATTCCATCATTCCTTAGAGCCACAGCCTGGTCATACCACCCATTTCCACCATTTTTTTCTACATAATCCTTTCTCTCTTGCTGCTTTTAATATTTAGAATGTAATTCCCAAGAAAATCTTCTCTTAGTCTCTTCCAAAAAAACCCAGTAAAGACTACCTTTGGGAGTATTTGTGTGAAATCTGACTTGGTTCTGCAACTTGCAGTGACAATTACAATAGGCTGCAGCACTCACCCAATGTGTGTCTGGAATTTACCCACCCACATGGATTGTAAGTTCTTTGGACTATGGAGTACCTTCTTTTTGGTTGTGTAAAGCTTAGCAATTAAAGTAGATAATAGTAGTAATAAAATTAGCAAACACAGACAGCACTGTGTATAGGGCAGTTTTACATTGAACATTGAGGCAGTCAAAGGACAAATGGCCCAATTACTGGAACACTTTGTAAATACACGATTATGACACGATTATGACACCTAGTTACCACATAAATGCCAACGTCATTGGTGGGCCCTATACACAGCACTGTCTGAGTCTGTTTTACATTAAACATTATTGATAAGCAGTCTGAAGATCTGCCAGGATTCACTTTTTTTTTTTTTTTAAAGGTACGTTTTATTTCTTATTTTAAACACACACATCAATCATACATACAACAAATAAGTACACTCGCAGACTAAACTGTAGAAGTTAGGCAGGAAGAAAATATGGCACAGGCTATCACCAAGCATAACACAATACAGTTATTGAGCAGTTGAGATGGACACTATCAAACTCAGGTGAAGTTTACATCTGAAGGCTAGGTTGGGACCCTCGAGGATAGCTAGGAGAAAAAACCATGAAGGATTTCATAATAAGAGATGGATTCAGCTAAGACGTGCTATAGAGGGGTTGGGTCAATGTCATTCCACAAGCCCCTAATTTTATCAAATTTTGTTGGTATTCCCCTAACTTCGTAGGTGAGTTTATATAGGGGTACTGCTTTGTTAACCAGTTGTATCCAAGCATTGAGAGAGGGTGAGAGGTTACCCATCCAGTGTAGGGCTACAGTTTTTTTTGCATAAAAGAGTAGGATACGAAAAGAGATTTGAGTATATTTAGTTGGGATTATCTCTTCTAGGACCCCCAAAAGGCAAACTGTAGGTGAAATTATTCTCAGAAAGTCAAGATTATCCGCTAGATAGTTTACGACTTGTGTGTCCAAAAGCTCAATATGTCGTGGCAATCCCAGATTAGATGGAAGAAATCCGCAGCTTGTTGGTGACACAGGAGTCGCAGGGGATCTGGCCCATCAGTTTGAGTCGTGTGGGAGTTATGTAAATATGATGCGTAATTGTATATTGTATTAGTTTGTCTTTCAACGATATCAGGCCAGTGTATATGTGTTCTGTTGCTTCATCCCAGTTATCTTGCTCAAGGCCTACAATTTTGGAATTCCACCAGTCTTGTGCTGATCGAAAAGGTTTGGGGGCGGATAGAAGGAATTACTGGTAGAGCCGGGACACCAGCTTTGCTGGATTGGGATCATGAAGAATTTCTTCTATGACTAGGCAGGATTGTTGGGGGGTAAGACTGGCCAGGATTCACTTTTAATCATTTTTTTCGCTTCACATCATGTTTGTGGGTGCAAATGCCTCACTTGTGATGCTAATGTGCAGAGAGGTATATTTAAGCCTGACTTCTAATGGCTACCAACATTCATGTTACTTTGTTCCCTATTTGCAAAAATATTAAAAGTCTAAGCCTGAGTCTGGATATCCCCGATGTCGCTTTTATTGATCCTGATGTGTGTTGGAAAACTTCTTGCACTGTTTCCAGATACATGTGGTAAGGGGTCTTATTTTAGTTCCTTACATACATCGGTGACTTTTTGTTCAGGTGGTGCAGTCTTTTCTGGGTGTCTTTTAGAAATTTAGCAATTTCAGAAATTGCACTCTGTTTTAGATTCCGATAAGACCCGTCTGGCCTATCATGTTTACTCTGTTTGCTTATTTTGGACCCAGTGTGTTTTTCGATTGTATTTTATTATAATTAATTCTTTAAGTGCCAGCAGACGTTCACATTTCATTTGCACTTAGGGAAAGGGCACACCTGGAGATTTGGGGAGATTTAGTCGCCCGTCGACTAATCGCCTCTTCTTTGGGGCGACTAATCTCTCCGAACTGCTTCCCCGTGTCTTCCGTCTGCTTCAATGAAAAAACACCTGCGCCAATACACTTGCGGCACTTCGATTTCCTCATGAGTAAACTTCGGGCGACTTTGGAAATCCCGCGGCGTGAGTGCATTGGAGCAGGTGTTTTTCCAGTGAAGCAGACGGAAGACACTGGGAAGCAGTTCGGGGAGATATGTCGCCCCAAAGAAGAGGCGATTAGTCTTCGGGCGACTGAATCTCCATGAATCTCAAGGTGTGCCCTTACCCTTAGTGCCAGTCATGTTTTTAACATTTTGTGCTCTCTCTTTTTATGGGCATTTCCTGCGTGGGATTTTTATTTTACCTAGGAAAACCATACATCATTTTTTCAGGAGGACCTAAGCTTTCTAAATCTGCCTTTTTTATGTATTTTCACTTTCAGAACAAGATTTATAGCTCTAAATACCAAAAAAAAAAGAAAAATTGCTATTTCGTATAATATAAGGATATACCCAGGGTTGGACTGCGGGGCCCTGGGCCCACCGGGACTTCAGTCCAGGGCCCTCTTACAGGCCCCCCCATCCCCCTACTGCGAGATGCCATGCGGCGCCCCCTCAGTGTGCATGCGCACACGGCGCCCCCTCTGTGTGCTAATGCACATTGCGCTGCGCATTGCCGAAAATCCTTTTTTTTTTAAAAAAAAAAAAAAAAAACAAGCATCGGGGGAGCCTCACAACAAGTCTCATTATTTGATCTATAGATCAAAAACTCCAGGCAGTAAATTACAGAATTTTTAAAGCACTACCCAGAATGTGGCATACTTTACATTCCAAAGCCAAATTATCCCGGAACAGTATGTTCACCCCAGGAAACAATATTTTTTTGAAAAGTACATGGGTAACCAAGTTTTTCTACTCCAAAGTACCAAACATCAAAGCTTTTTTTGAACTAAGTAATTTCTATAAAAATTAATGAAAATTCTGAAAAATCCCCTCAAAAATTTTATTTTGCAAGTGAGTATCTCCAACATAGCATTAGGTATCAAGAAAAAGCATCCTAAATATGAATGCCAGGGGTCCACTGAACAGTTTGATGCCCATTGTGCATAGGTTTACCAAAGTATCTGGAGCTTAGAGACCCCAAAATGAAATTAGGCCCATACAAATTGTGCCGGAAATCACTTTAGCCACTGAATTTTTTGTGGGATAAAAACACAAAACTGTATATTTTTGAAAGGTACACTTTCAGCCAAATCTAAAATGGGTAACCATGTCTTCTTACTCCAAACTACTGAGTTGAAATGCTTTCCCCAAATTGGTTGATTTTGATGAAATTCTTGAAAATTGTCTCAAAGCTTCCACTTTTAAGCATCTTATATCCCATTAGGTAACAAGGAAAAACATCCTAAATAAGAATGACAGGGGTACCAAAAAATTGCCTCAGCTTCCATTTCTAGCATTTTAAATCCCACATAGCATTAGGTACCAAGATAAAACATCCTAAATATGAATGCCAGGGTTCAATAAATAGTTTGATGCCCATTGTGCATAGGATTACCAAAGTATCTGGCATTTAGAGACTCCAAAATTAAGTTAGCGCACACCAAAGTCTTCAGCTACTGATTAATTAACACATTTACTGCATTTTTTTGCAGGGTAACAACACAAAAAAATGATTTGACCCCTCAAAACTATATATTTTTGGAATGTACATATTCAGAAAAATCCAAAATGGGTAAACATGCCTTTCTACTCCAAACTACTGAGTCACAATGCTTTCCAAAATTTTTTGGTTATGATGAAATACCTGGAAATTGCCTCAAAGCTTCCACTTTCCAGCATCTTATCCCACATATCATTAGGTACCAAGAAAGAACATCCTAAATATGAATGCCAGAGGTCTACTGAACACTTTGCCACTATGTGGTACACAGAGCCCCCAAATTATTTTTTTACAGCTAACACTCTGGCTGCTGTAATATAAGCACCCAGTAGCCATAAGACCCACTAATCGTACGAAGATCCTAGAAAACTATTATTACATTATATGTTCCACATTCTGTAACGTACCAGCATAAAACATCCTAAATAAGAATGCCATGGGTCTACTGAACAGTTTGATGCTCAATATACATAGATTTACCAAACTATGTTGTGTACAGAAGCACGCAAATGGATATACAGCAGACTAAATTTCCATTGGCAAAAACAAGTAACAAAAAACAATGCAGAATGCAATAAAATCATTAAAATCCAATAAAACCACTAAAATCGATGCAATTCAAAAACGGCTAAAAATGCACTAATAAAAATTTAATATAATCAAAAAATGGTATTGAGTAGTGCAGTTAGCAAAAACATTATTCGCAATGGTAATAAAACATTTAAAAAACTTGAAAATTGTGTATGCATGTTTTATGCGTGTGTGCGCGTGTGCATGTATGTGTTTAGTGCTGTGAAAGCCCCGCAATCCACAAAAAATGTATGAGTGTGTGTGAGTGTAAATGTAAGTGTGTATTAGTGGGAAAACTGTGTGATTATGTGTGTTACACTTACCTGGAGGTGCAGGCAGCAAATCCTGACACGTTGGGAGGACTGGAGGCTCTGGTGGAAGACGTCACCTTGAAACCCCGGGTCTGGGAGCATCACTAAAGGGAGTAGGAAGTGGAGGCAGCACCAAGTAGTAGCAGACACACGTGTCTGCTGTGCCTATGGGGCCCCAGGGGCCACTTTTCCTCCACTCCTATCGTTGCCTAGGGTGAGAAAAGAGCAGGAGGCTTGAAAAGCTTCTCCTCCTCTCCCCTATCCGGAAGTGCTGCAGAAAATAGTATCTACATTCTGTGGCACAATAAATTCTTAAAGGGTTAATCCCCACAACAGATGCTTGTTTTAAATGACTTCTTACAACTTGCTGTATCTAAGGTTAATGGTTGCTTTTATTTGATTTTTTTTGGTCAGGTTGTTGTCTTTTGTTTCTACTTCTGCTTACTATGATAATTAATGGGATTCCTGTTTTGGCTGCATTTTCTGGTTTTGCACTGCTAACATTAAAGTTTTTTTTTCTTCCTTCAGGAAGATCACAGTGATGAAATGATGGAATTTCTTTTGTTTGTTTGTTTATTAAAATCAGTTACTCTGAGCCTGTTGAGTGTGGCACATTTTTTGTTGCTTTATATGCTCTCTCTACCTTAGTATAGTGGGCACGCAAAATGCCAAAATGAATCACCTGGGTGCTGTATACAGATTCAGCATATGCTCCATAAGAAAATACAGTTCCTTTAGGAGGGACAGAAGGATTAAAAAAGGTAGAGGAATGTGTTTGTATGTAAAGCTTGAATTTTGTCCAAGCTGTCTCAGTTCCAGGTTATTGTCCAGGTTACATGGAGTTCATATCCTGCCCTTGTTTTCCTGGTTTTGACTTCCTGGTTTCTGACCCCAGCTTGTTAAATTTCTGCTAGTCTGTCGCCTGCCCCATTCTAGTGCCTGTTTTACTGACTGTTTACTTGCTGCCTGCCCTCACTGCCTGAACCTGGATGTGTTTACTGTCAGTTCCTATACAGTATACAGTATATATATTCTACTAAGGTCCCCATGGTTCCTTTTTGTAGAAGTTTGTGTCAAGCCTGAGAATGTTTTGTAGTTATGAAGCACATTGTCTCCATCAGAGAATAAAAGTTTTAGTTAAGCTTTAAATTTACATACAATTTTTGTTACCATATTGCATCAGAATTAGGGTCTGACCTTAGTTTTCCAATGAAATTTTCTCCACCTCGTGAGAGGTCTGTAGCATCAATAGAAATCAAATAATTTGATGTTTTGCTTTTTTTCCTCTTCCTTCCAGCCAGTAGGAACACCTATACAATCATAAGAAAATTCAAAGCATCTATATAGCTCAGAGCAAAAAAGTGACAGAAGTGAGGCCACAACAATATTTTCACAAACTATTTGAAGTAAAGACAGTATTTGAAGTAATTTCTTTAAAAAGAGGATGTTTATCTTTAGTTGACTAATTTGATAATAAAAGAAGTAGTGTAAATCTTAAAGATAGGCAGACATCAATCTGGAACGTGCAACAAAAGTAGATTCCAAGAGCCAAAAATTGAGTATAAAAAATAGAATACTTTATTTTACATTACATCTAAAAGGATAATGCCTGACGCATTTAAGTGTCCCTGCTCGACACGAAACGCGTCACGAATTATCATTTTAGATGTAATGTAAAATAAAGTATTATAATTTTTATACTCAATTTTTGGCTCTTGGAATCTACTTTTGTTTGACGTTTTGGATTGATGCCTGCCTATTGCTGTTTATTCGTGACAGAAAAGGCAATATAAACTTACATACATTGCACACATTGGTTGAGATGGAAAAGGTTGAGATGGAAAAGGAATTAAAAATGCATGCGTCAAGCTACATTTTTTATGTCAGATGTAAAATTTGTAAAGCAGAATCCTTACCTTTTTGTCATTGTCAAGATGGACATAGTATGTAGGGTACCATCCTCTATCCATTCCTTTCTTATCTCTTGTTACTTTGCACTTAATAGTTACTCCTTGTGGTGCTGGACGCAGAACAAACTCCTCTAGATTGTCCACTTCTATAACTGGTGAAGGTGGCCGTTCCTCTTTCTGAAAAAATAAAAATAGCTATTAAAATGTAATTCCTGTCCTATTATTGTATACCTAAATAACAAACTTAGTAAACATTCCATAGTGAATGCCTACACACACAGCAACTACTAGTTATATTAAAAGTTGCACTGTACCCTTATGTTTTGTTTTATTTTATTTAATTTTATTGGATATTATTCTACTTTTATTTTCCTTCTGTATAAAAACACAAAACCTTAATGAAAAGAAAGTAAAAAAAGAAGAGAGGTTGCAAGAGGAGAATATTCCTGTATTCTCATTATACTATGTAGAATGCTCAGTGCAACAAATTCTCTTTTATAAGTTCACTATTTCTACAGTGAACAAGAATTCCCACAGTCCAATCATTATTGGCTGTTTGTTTTATTGACCTAATTAAGGTACTTTGTGTTATTTATGGATTACATAAAATAAATAATATGTATTATATATGATAAATGGTAACACATGTCAAACAGTCAGATTGTTGCATTAATTGTTCTACTTGCAGCATGGACAAATGTGTCCAGTGTTCATAAATGAGCTCCACTGTGAGTAGAATTTGTGTTCCCCAGCCCTTTAACTATAACATTCTATTTGCATATTTTGCTAGTCCCTCAAACAACTGCTCGCATCTAACATTGGGGTGGCCACCTTTACATATTGTGTGTATAATAGTTGTACAAATCTAAACAATGAATTTGTAGGCCAGTAGGTCATGATATCACAAAAATAATATTTTGCAAGCTTTTGTTTGCAATAAACAATATTTATTTATGCTTTCACCTTCTTAGATTTTTTTCCCTTTTTCCCTTTCTTATTTGTGTTTTTTGTTGGCTCTTCTTCTTCCTCTTCTTCCTCCTCATTTGACTTTGATATATCTGAAAAGGATATTATAGACACCAATTAGAAAAAAATGCAGTCTTATTGTTCCTATGCACCGTTCTTGTCTCTTGAGCAAAATCAGTTTTAGTTTAATACAATATTATAGAAGAGACACATAAGGAATTTTAGAAGGAATTAAATTTATATTTGCTGTATACACCTTGACTATGTATACTGCACATCAGACAATTATGTAAAATGTGGTGCAGCCTCCCAGTGATGTTGCATGTGTAAGCATGCAGCTTTGGTGCAGTGCTGATGTCTCTACAACACAACTGTTTCAGTAATACTGTAGTTTAATTTCCTGCCTTGTTTCTGTGTGTGCTTCCTGTTTCTGGATTCTGATTTTGCTTTTCCTGTTCCTGTGTACCCTGACTTTTCCTAGATTCTTGTTGCTACAAAGTACTGGTAAGGCACAATCTAGAGTGGTCTACAATGCTCAAAAGGATGACTAAAGGTGGCCATACACGGGCCGATAAAAGCTGCCGACAGACCAAGTCGGCAGCTTATTGGCCCGTGTATGGGGGCCCCCGACGGGCTTCCCCGATCGAGATCTGGCCGAAAGTCGGCCAGATCTCGATCGGATGGGGTTAAAAATCCCGTCGGATCGCGGCCGCATCTGTTCGTTGATGCGGTCCCGCGATCCGACCGCCCGTTTGGCGAACGCTAGGATCCGATCGTTGGGCCCTAGGGCCCACGATCGGATCAGCCCGATATTGCCCACCTCAAGGTGGGCATATCGGAGGGAGATCCGCTCGTTTGGCGACATCGCCAAACGAGCGGATCTATCCGTGTATGGCCACCTTAAGATAATAAAGGTTGGATGGTTTCACTCACTCAAGCCAGATTATCTGATAGACACCCTAAGCACTTGCCTAGGGCCCGCCTAGTGTTAAAGGTCGGCCACCCAGAAAATCCCGAGTTTAAATAAATGGTGGGATCGCTGATCCGATTGCATGACTTTAATCATCATCATCATTTATTTATATAGTGCTGACAAGTTACACAGTGCTTGGTCCACATCCTGACTCCTGCCTGTGAGCTCTAGACTGCATCAGCAGCTTGATGAGCAGCTGAAGAGCTGCAGCGATCAAAGTACAGACTCGCTGCAGGTTATCTGTATTTGCCACCCACACATTTTGGGTCCTATACTATTTGCTGCCAGCAAAAGTTTTTCAGCCAGGGTTTGACTTTTCCAAATTGTTCCTTATAAAGTGATAATGGATTGGAGAAAATTCTGAGGAAAGAACAGAGGATGCTGGCCACACAAAGGTATAGGAAGGAAGATAGAGGCAGTTCATTGTACAGCTCCCCCAGGTATTTCCTCTCGCTTGGCTTATGTGCACCATGTATTATGTGTACCTGTCCTTCAAGGTTCTTTGAAGACGGACTTCAAAGGAATACATAAAACCTTTAAACTCCTCTTGAAGTTGCACGGTCTGGTGACCCTCCATACAGAAGAATGTAAAAGACTTATTACATCATGTTCTATATATATATATTCATCTCACTCCTTTCCATGTGGTCTTTTGCAACCTTTGCCAGTCCCTTCCTAACCTTGAACTTGAAACGTCATTGTCGATTCACCACACACTGAAGGCAAGACACTACAGTAATTGTTTCAGCAAGATGGCAAATTTTATTCCTCTATAAAAACTTCCATCAGCTGTTGAATTGTCTTAACTTTTTATCAAACAAATTTTCCATCTCTGTAGCATGCCTCTTGGAATTGTATCGGACAGAGACTCTCAATTTGACTCTAAAATGTGGAGATTTTTTTACAGATCATTAGGGATTAGCTTTCAAGTCTCTTATGCATTCTATTCTCAATCTAATGGAGCTGCTGAATTAGTAAACTAAGCCCTGAAACAATTTGTAATCAGTAAAAACAACTGGACCAAGCTTCTACCTTGGGCAGAATCTACCTATAACAATGTTTCACCCACCTCAAAAGATAAATCTTCCTTTTCTTAAAGATTTTTGCTGATATAAAGTCAAAATTACCCTACAATACTCTCTTGGTTCCATCTACTAAATTGTATCCTAAATGTATTAGTCCTTTTATAATCATCATGGAGACCATTGGTCCTCTAGCTATTCTTCTCCAGCTCCCTCCTGAGATACGTATACCATATGTTTTTCATGTATCCCTTGTTATGCCTGCGAATAGAAAGGATAACTGCAATACAGTGTCCCCTAGAAAGGTTTAGCTCTGCAGTTCTGATGTCCTTGCCCCCCCCTTGAATCACCAAAAGCATTTTAACCAGTAGCATTTTATCCTATCAGCCATTTAAATTCAAATAAATGAGGCTACTTTCTCTTTAATAGTACTTCTATCCTTGAAACAGTTTAACTGACATATATATTAAATAGCTTCAAGAATTTTGGAAGATTTAGCAAGATAATTTAGAGTTGCTGAATTGAACTGTTAGTACAAGTCAGAAGCAAAGTAAGATGGCTTGTAATTGGGTTTTTACCTTCCTCTGGAGACATGTTTCATTAACATAAAAATTGGTTTAATTTGATGGACATCACCCTAAATTACCATGTGGACTGCCAGCTTCAAGATGCATTTTTGGAAGCAAATTTGTCTTTATGCCTCCAAACTTGCCTCAAAGTCAAAAATTCAAAACTAAGCACCTGTTTTGATGGCACTGGGAGCAACATCAAAGTTTGTGGTGAGCAATTGGTTGCTCACAAGCCAATGGATTGGAGATCACTGATTTATATGAATAAGGTCTGTGTAATTTGTGGGTATCTTTTGTGAGGTTGTTTCCCCCTACCTTTTTAACTAGCACTGCCAGATAGAGGGTTTTAATAGTCTTTGTTTATTGCTAAATTGATAATTCACCTATATGTAATAAGAACAAATTTATAAAGTAAAACAGTTAGACTGGTCTCCCTGGGAGCCCTATAATTTATAACATGGGGGGGGGCACATTCACAAAGTGAGTGCAACTTACATTCACCAAGCCACTATCTAAATTCTCTAAATACAAAACTTCACAATCTGCAAACCTTTCTTTTTTCCCTTCGCATCTTTAGAGACATCCCCTTTTGTCTGAAACATAGATGTCGCTTTTTTCTTTGTTGATTTTAGAGGTTTTGAACTGGAATCTGAATCTTTATCTGCTTCATCCTGACCTATAGGTAGAGAAAAACATAATGATTTTTTTTTTTTGCAAATGATGGTTTGTGTCCTGTGTAAATTTTAATTTTGCATTCCATTAAAAGATTGTATTAGATCCAGAAGAACTATGTTTGAGTCTGTATATACAAAGGTATGGAAAACAGCAGGAAAACACTTCTAAGCAAACCATTCAGCATTCATGCATATGCATTATGCAAGATTCACAGTTTTTATATCATATTCAGTGTTTGAATTTGGCAAAATTTGCAATTTATATTTAATCTTTTATTTATTTTTCAACAAAATAAATTGTAAACAGCTACACATGAGATCTTTGGCTTATATGAGGAGCAGGATTTTTTTGGCTGTTTTTTTTTAAACCACCCACTGAAGTCCAATTTGAAGGATCCCCTTATATTATACCATTCAGCCATGGTTTGAAGGATATCTAATATCTAGTAACATATGAGTATTTACCACAATTCTTTATTTAAATTACCTTCAAACTAGACATTTAGGAGAGCAAATAGACATTTTCTCCAAATCTTATGCTAGTAAGCACACTGGTTTTGCTGATCAAGCATTTTTTGAGTTCTGCAAGCAGGCCCAAAAATGCTTAAGAAATGCCCCCATTCATTCATTGAATACATTGCTTAATGTATTTTCAAGCAGTAGTCACATGAATAGGGCAGGGGTAGGCAACCTGCGGCTCTGGAGCCTCATGCGGCTCTTTATCCTGCTTGCTGCGGCTCCGTTTTGCAGCTTTGCCTCACGTTGTCTATACAGCCCTCGCACCTGCTGGAGGCTTCTTTAGCGTGGGACCACGCTAAGCTAACGGTTAGCTTACTGCGGTCACACACTCAAGAAGCCGCCAGCAGGTGCGAGGGCTGTATAGACATCCCAGGAGTGACAGGCAAGACCGAGCCGCAGCAAAATGATTCATCATGGTCTTACTGTGGTCACACACTCAAGACAAGAGAGGGAAGATCAGCATGGAGCTTCAGAAACAGTAGTCACATTAAACAGAAAGAACACTAGCATTTAATAGGGCTATTCAGTGTTTCATTTATTTCAAAGTAGTCCTACACATACACACTGCACTTCTGTTTGTTTTATTCTGTTGTTGTAACAGTTAAAATTAAAAAAAAGGTTAAAAGTTTATAAGCTGTGTTTTATGTTTTGCGGCTTTAGCGGAAGATGAGGCAAAATGTCTCTTTTGATAGTAAAGGTTGCTGACCTCTGGAATAGGGGAATTCCAAATCTTTCATTACCCACCCCATGAGCTGTAAACTTCTTAGGCTATAAAATGCCCAAAATCGCAACATGTGCCATTACCCTAAGGAATATATTTCATTATAATACACAAAAGCCATGAATATCCTGTAAGTTATATCAGTTATAAACGGTGAGTAGTGATGTCATTTTTGTCACATGACTCACCTCGGCCTCGTGCTTTTATATCGTCATGGAACAGGAGTCACCTAGGAGGTGACTTACAATATCCTTATATTTTACAATAAGGGGTACTTTATTCACTATATCTATGCTTCCAATCATAAGATTCTAGTTGTCTAATGCTGGTACATTTTAATCTAATATAACTCTTTTTAAACCTTGAATGATAAGAAAACGTAGGATGACTATATCATTTTATTATTTGGTTTCTTATCTCCTCAACTTTTTTTGTGTAAAACTGCATGAATATCAGGAGAAAACTCTCCTGTTGAGGTAAGTATTGACTCAGAAAAAGACCCATGTCTGCTTTTATTCCCCATGGGGGAATATACAAAAAGAGGTTATTGTAGGCAAACATGCATTGTGAGGTGGACACAATTATTTTCTGCATGAAAGCGTGAATATCAAGTTACACCTCTGATTATATAATTATGGAGGCTTATTTATTAAAGGTCAAATTTTAGAGGTTTTAGAGGTTTTGGAAACCACCACTAAACTCACAAACTATAAACCATGATGTCATTGAATATATTAAAAGTACTGAATAAAAAAAGTTTAAAAAAAGCCTGAATGATGCTCTAAAAAATACAAATATCTTGAAAACCTCTAAAAATCCTAGTGGAAAAAATATTCAAAAACTCCAAAAAAAACCTCTAAGGGGCAGATTTATCAAGGGTCGAATTTCGTGGGTTAAAAAACCCTCGAATCAGACCCTCGGAGTAAAATCCTTTGAATTCAAATATCGAATTCGAAGGATTTTAGCGCAAAAGCTTTGATCGAACGATCAAATAAATATCGAACAATCGAATGAAATCGTTCTGATCGAACGATTCGAACGATTTTTAGCGATCGATCGAAGGATTTTTATTCGACCAAAATAAACTAAGAAAAGTGCTGGGGAAGGTCTCCATAGGCTAACATTGGACTTCGGTAGCTTTAATTTGGCGAAGTATGAAGTCGAAGTTTTTTTTAAAGAGACAGTACTTCGATTATCGAATGGTCGAATGGTCGAACGATTTTTACTTCGAATAGTTCGATTCGATCGAATTTGACCAATTCGATGGTCGAAGTACCCAAAAAATTACTTCAAAATTCAAAAAAAATTTGATTCAACTATTCATTCGAGCTTAGTAAATCTGGCCCTAAAAGTCCAATTTCATTAAAAGCAGTCCAATAAGATCAGCAAAGCTTCCACTGGCTTCTATAGACAATTTTTACTTGATGACATTTGGTACAAAAGGTTTTCGTGGGTTTTTTTTTACTTAATAAATATTGAATTTTTAGAGCTTTTTAGAAATATAGGAAAACACATTTTTTCGAGATGTGTGGGGAAAAAAACACACAGTAAATGGTCTCCTTAATGTAAGAGAATTCATACAAATGATTTTTTTAGTAAAGTATACCATATTAAGTACGCTGGGGGAGGGAAATTAATCCAACATCTTTATTGGTTACTTAAAATATAGACTCCCTATTAGTCTTGTGGAAAATTGTATACATATGAGCGGTCATTTTTTTATAGCAAGTGCAGTTAGTCCCTTGAGTAGTGCTCTCTGCACTTCTGTCTAGTTGTACTTGGCACCCATGCTTTTCTCCTGTTTTGGATTCCTGCAGTTGGAGCTATTGACACAATGAACCACAGGAGCTGCTGTCCCCTCAGGAGCTTTATGGTTCCCACAGAGGCCCATGGCAATAGGCACAGTAAAGTTGCCCTGAAAGAAAATGGCACATCACTCCAGTGCAATTGGGTCTAATTGCACGTAATAGTGACTGCATCAATTTTCACACCTTGTTTGCAATTGCATCAGCTGCATCTCCACAGTTTATGCTGGAATCAAGGGGGAAATGCTACATTGTGGGTAAAAACCAATTGTACTCAAAATTTCACTTAGCATTTGCACTGAGAGCTAGAAAACATTTTAGAAAATTAAGAACATTTGCAAATCATCTTAAAATCATTGTCTGCTTTATAATAATGAACTATGGCGTTATGTAGTTTTAGTATTTTTGTATTCACTTTCAATGGACTGGTTTAACACTTGGGGGCACATTTATCCAGGGTCGAATTTCGAATTGAAATAAACTCCAAAATTCGAATTCAAAAGGATCAACCGAAATTAAGTTGAAGGTTTTTTTTGGTGGAATAGGTCCGTTTTCGAACGAATAGGTCCGTATTCAGCCAAATTCGAATCATAAGAATTGAATGAATAGCGCATTCCATCGAATTCTATTCAAAGTTTTTCCCAAAAAAAAAACGTACATTTTTTAAAGTCCACCAATTGACTCCTAATAGGATCTAGGAGGTCCCCCATAGGCTAAAACATCAATTCGGCAAGTTTTAGATGTTGAATGGTCGAATTCGAATTCTTAAAGGAATACTGTCATGGGGAAAAAATTTTTTTTCAAAATGAATCAATTAATAGTGCTACTCCAGCAGAATTCTGCACTGAAACCCATTTCTCAAAAGAGCAAACAGATTTTTTTTATTCAATTTTGAAATCTGACATGGTGCTAGACATTTTGTCAATTTCCCAGCTGCCCCTGGTCATGTGACTTGTGCCTGCACTTTAGGAGAGAAATGCTTTTTGGCAGGCTGTTGTTTTTCCTTCTCAATGTAACTGAATGTGTCTCAGTGGGACATGGGTTTTTACTATTGAGTGCTGTTCTTAGATCTACCAGGCAGCTGTTATGTTGTGTTAGGGAGCTGCTATCTGGTTACCTTCCCATTGTTCTTTTATTTGGCTGCTGGGGGAAAAGGGAGGGGGTGATATCACTCCAACTTGCAGTACAGCAGTAAAGAGTTATTGAAGTTTATCAGAGCACAAGTCACATGACTTGGGGCAGCTGGGAAATTGACAATATGTCTAGCCCCATGTCAAATTTCAAAATTGAATATAAAAAAATCTGTTTGCTCTTTTGAGAAATGGATTTCAGTGCAGAATTCTGCTGGAGCAGCACTATTAACTGATTCATTTTGAAAAAATTTTTTTTTCCCATGACAGTATCCCTTTAAAGAGACAGTACATGATACATTTCTAATCGAATTTGGACTATTCCCTAGTCGAAGTACACAAAAAATTGCTCGAAATTCGAATTTTTTAATTCGAAAATTCACCTTGACCTTTGATAAATCCCTTGGATTAACAACACCTTACCTCAGGTTCTATTATTGATTCCAATGTACAGTTCCAAAAAATAAGGTTGGGGGGGTGATATCTATTGTAGAAAGCAGCACATTCCTGGGCCCTTTTCAAAACATTGCACGTTTCCAGACCATACGTAAAAACATTGTTCTTTATTTAAACATTCTAAAGGGCCTGAATAGCTGATTAAATATGCCCATGTATGGCCAATTTAGAGTATATGCAGCACTCTATTAATAGCTTACCAACTTGCTGTTCAGCCGTAGGGCTCATCCTTAGCTTAGCGTGAAGGGCAATGTTATTTAAGCATTTAAAATCATATAAAAACTAATATCTGACTATTGCTCTAGCCACTTATTAGTGGTGTGCCAACTGAACTATAGTTCATATAAATAAGCGACCATGAAGGGAAGCCATTGAACGCTGAAAAAGATGATAAGCTCTGTAATATACAATGGGATTCTTCAGAGCTGCTATCTACTGTGCTTGAATGGCTGCCCGTCCCATGTGGCTACACAGAAGTTTGTTTATATAAACTATAGTTGAACAGTGCAAGGCAACCGTACATCATATTGTCATTCCTATAAAACACTTTAATTTTTTGGCATTATTGTTCTTTTAAGGCCACTGGGAGCAACATCTAATGTCTTGGAGAGCAACATATTGCTCATGAGCTCCAATTAAGGTATGTTAATGCAAATTATGGAATAACTCTAAATCCCAAGCATTTTCTGATAATAGATCCCATACCTGTACAAATTGCACTATACATTTCAGGATTGGTCAAATTAAGAAATTATTATGTGAGTTTAAAGGAGCAGTATCAATATGGCTTGTGCTGAACATACTTTTTCCTATTGCTTTAATCTTGAAAAAAAAATTTGAACTACTGCATGTTTAGTGCTGGCAGATAATCCCCCTGCACAATGAACGTCTCTTGCCTCTCAATGGCCAAACATGGAGTAACCTTAGTTTCTATGTTTACCCTGGTTAGCTTAATACATTTTAAAAAAATCATGAATAAAACAGTAGTAAAAAAAAGTCCTGTTCATTAAACTCATGGTGTAAATTATTATACAGTCCTTTTAACATGTCAGATGCTTCTGTACCTTTCTTTTTCTTCTCTTCCTTTTTCCCCCCATTAACTTGAAACTTGGATCCAGATTCTTTTTTCTTGTTTTTGGCTTTTGCATTCTTTGTCTCAGATTCATTTTCATCTCCTTGACAAACAAAGAAGGAAAAAAATACTAAGCAACATTTACCAAAATGCAATTGTTATTGTGAATCAGTTATTACACTATTTGTAAATATAATTGCTGTAATTACTAAAGTACTTATATGTCTGCACCAGCATTGCCAATGCACCATCCCAGATCTCCTCTGCCCTATAAGATGTGGTAGTGCTGTCTGGGGAATAACCCAGGGGATCCCGGTCCTGCAGCCTCTGCTCTTTACAAGATATGCCTGAGTACACACCTGGGGATCATTACCGTGGTTTAAACTTCACACTCAGCAATGCATACTTCTGGCCACCATCTTGGGGAGGTCAAAATCCCATGCAACTCTTCATCTCATGTGCTTATGAAGTATGCGCCAATTTACGTGTTATATGTCCTAAGTCCCACTCCTCCCACTCCTCTCCTGTTTGCAGGGACACTAACAGACCTCTATACAAGGCTCCTCTCCACCAGTTAATTTCAAATTTATGTAGGGTCAGCTGCTGGGTATTTTACCAGGGTCAAACCATGGTTCCAGAAGCAGTCCACCCACCTTCAGACTCCCCTGGTACAGCTTACCTCCGTCCAGGAGGATAATTTCCCCCACCCTACCAACAGCTCTGCTCGGGCCTTTCTATACTGCAAAGGGCTACTTTATTACACAATCTGACCCCCTGTGGGGCTATTTACACTGCATCTCTTATTAACTTCTCTGTGAGTCCTTGCTTCTTCAGCCACTAATTCAGAATAACATGACATCAAACCCCAATAAAGAACAATCCACTATTTAGGATCTACAATCTGGCCCTGAAATAGAATCAGTGTAAGCCAAAAAGCCTTTAAAAAGACCAAAAGACAAAAAGGCCCCATAGGGCCACTAAAAAAATTAGAACACGTCCTAAACACGAGAATCCTCCTCTACATTTACTACACAAATCTCAGATTGGTTTTAAACATTTTAGGCATCATTACTCACAATGTCAGCAGCTATAGAAAATCTTGCCATTAATCAGTTATCAAAACTTCTAGCTGCTCCATTCAGCTCCTTCATCCCCCTACACACTACTCCTACAAGTGTGGAAGAGGAACCTCCTTCCTCAGAGGAGGATGGGGCATTCAAGAGGAGGTTGGTGATTGGAAAGACTTTGATCACACTACCCTGACACTACCCCCACACAAATCAGTTGGTGTTGCCATACATGGACAGATAAAGCTGCCGATATCGGTCGTTTGGACCGATTTGACAGCTTATCTGCCCATGTATGGGGGCTTCCGACTGGTCTTCCCGATCGATATGTGGCCATGATATCGATCGGGAAGGTTTGATTTTTAACCGACCGACCCGTCAGAGCCCCTTGGCGCATCGTAATTAGATCGTTCGGCCGTACGGCCGAACGTTCGAATTACCCCCGATATAGCCATGCCGTTAGTGGCATATCGGGGAAAGATCCGCTCATTTGGCGATGTCGCCAAACGAGCGGATCTTTGAGTTTATGGCCACCTTTGGAGGCCATTCACTCCCTTCTAACAGATATTATATTCAGTTGACATACAAGAGGGACAAAGGGAAATGAAAACACTAGATAAGCTCTTTGGTATCACCCAAAATAAACAAAAATTATTTTCACAAGGACCATCAACATTATTTGCACTTTGCAATCAGAGGGCAGCATTTTCAATTCAGAGTGCTTCCCTTTGGAACAGCAACTTGGGTCTTCAAAGGTCATGGCGGCACTAGTGGTTCACATTCTACAGCTATACATATGTGTCCTGCCATACCTGAATGACTTGCTGATCTATTCCTTTTAATTTTGCGGCATCTGAGTCCCAGATCTCCCTCTGTATTCAGGTTTTAGAATCACATGGCCTGAAGGTCCACACCATAAAGAGCACCTTGCACCCTGCACAATCCATCGTTTTCTATGGATTCAACTGACACAAAGTCTTCCTGACACCCAGTGGCGTAACTAGATATTACTGTGCCCCACAGCAAATTATTTTTCAGGCCCCCAAAATGTTTAGAGGTTGACTTGTTTCTCCAATATTTATTGAAATTGTATATGAATTAGGGCCTCGTGGGGCCCCTATACCTCCTGGGCCCCCCTGCAGCCGCAGGGTCTGCTTCCTCTATAGTTACGCCCCTGTTGACACCTCAGAAAAGAAACAACATTTTGGAACTATTCTCCAGGCAACCTCAGAGGTCAATCCAAGCAAGAGCATGTGTGCGCCTCCTAGGCCTTGTAACATCTATCAAAGTGATACCATTTGCCAGAGGAGGATTAATGCATAGCCTAGGGGCCAATCTAGCTTTTATTAAATTATTATTTCTATTTTCTTTTCATTTCTATTTTTTACTTTTTGCTGCTGTGTGTGGTCAGGTGCGCCTGCTTAGAGAAGAATGCAGGAAAGGCATGTGCATGAATGCGTGTAAAGTCAGTGATGTCACTGGAATGCACTGAACCCAACCAGCATAGAGAGCTTGGGTGCAAACATGCTTGGATCAGCAAGAATCCAGACCACTAGTAGCCTAGGAAGGGGAGTTTGTGAATGTAGCCCAGAGGCTCTCATTAATCTTTCACTTCCATTTGCACAGGCACACATGCGTCCTGTCCAATAGAGTTCCTAAACAAATGTCAGACAAGACAATCTGGACTACTTTATCATCCTATCAAATACCACAAGATACTCACTCCAGTGGTGGCTCCAGGAGACCACCCTAGGAAGAGGCAATCTGTGCTCCGTCTCTCACTGGCTGACCTTCACCATGGTTGCCAGCCTCTCTGGATGAGGAGGAGTTTTTGCACACAGATCCAAGGCAAGTGGTCACAAGAGGAGTCCCAGCTACATATCAATGTACTGAAGCTAAGGGCAAACTTCCTCTCGCTAACACACTGGTCTCCTCTCCTAAAAGGTTGTCCAATAAAGATTAAATCAGACAATGACACTGCTGTGAAGTATATAAGCCATCAAGGAGTTAGACACAGTAAAGCAGCGTGGCTGTAGGCATCACACATCCTACAATGGGCAGAGCTCAACTCTTGTCACCTCAAGTCCCAGGACAACTGAATTGGGAGGCAGACTTTCTAGAATAATTTCATATAACCACACTTCAGATAGCAGTTATTTGTGAGAAACTTGTGAGAAGTTTGAGCAGCAAATGTATATAATTAAAATTGAAGGTTATAAACTTACATAAAGCTCTAGAGAAGGAAGAGAAAGTTTGCAAAGCAGGTACCGCACAAGGACAAGGTGGTACTCCATACAATTCCATCCTTTCTACCAAAGATGCAATCATAATTCCATCTCAATCAAGAAATCATACTTCTTTCCTTCTGCCCTAAGCCAGCCAACCAGAAGGAATGATGCATGCACAACCTGGATGTTGTGAGAATGCTCAAGTTATATCTTCACAGAACAGAGCCTATTCAGAAGACGGAGGCTCTATTCGTCTTTTAAAGACCCAGAAGCAAGGGCAATAAAGCGACTAAAGTGTCTATCTCACGCTGTATCAAAAGCCTAATCGCCTTCATCTACCACCAGAAAGGAATGCTGGCAACACTTAAAGTTTCCTCTTACTCCACGAGAGCATTGAGCACTTCCTGGGCACTGTACAAACAAGCCTGCAAATCAGATATGTGGTCTTTCTTACATTCGTTCACAAAATTTTAGGTCAGCGTCTTTGCTTTTTCTGACGTCAGTTTCAGCAGAAAACTTCTTCAGTCAGTTGTTAAAGGGATTTTAAAATGTTGTTCTTGAACCAACAAGTGTATTTTTTTAGCTGTAATATTGGTGTGGAGGCAGCCATCTCAGTGCATTGTGAGCTTTGAGAAGGAGCCAGCATTTCAGGATGGAACTGCTTTGACAGCTATTATTTCTCCCCTTCCCATTGTATTTACCACTACCTAGGTCTAGTCCCTAGTGGTAGACATGAGAATAACACCCAAGCAGGAAAAAGCATTGGAGAATGTCTGTTGTTGCAGCAAAATGTCGTGAGTTGCCTCACGAGGAAACTTCGGGCGACTTCGGAAAATGAATAATTCAAGTGCCATCCCATTGGCAATTTACATTTTAGCCAGCGGGAAGACAGGGGAGGCAGTTCGGGGAGATTAGTCGCCCCGAAGAAGAGGAGATTTGTCGCCAGGCAATTAATCTCCCCGAATCTGCCTGTGTCGCCTGACCCTAAAAGTATGTAAATGGATAATCATGAATAAGATGGATAAATTTGTCCGACAACACTCCCAAGATGGTGCCCGCTCTAACAAAGTGAGCTCATCTCCACCACAGGCCCGCCGGAGATGCCAGCAGATGAACAGACTACACCAGAGCCCTCACTAAAAAAGTACTCCAAGTTATCTGAGACACGTGACAGGCAGTAGAAGTGAAAATTGACACTCAGGTAGAGTATGAGTATGCTGCAAGAAAGAACTACAGAAGCTGAACGTCGCATATCAGAGCTGGAGGACTCGACCAGAGAAATACCACAAACCATAAGAGACTTACAAGCACAGCTACGCACTTGCAACATGCGAACCGATGACCTGGAGGGCAAAGGCAAAACAATAAACGCGTGCTTGGCATTGCAGAAGGCTCTGAGGGCCCAAATCTGGAGGTATTCCTGGAAACCTTCATTAAAGCAAATGTGGAAAGTGATCATCTCTCTGAATGTTTCCTAACTGACCGCACACATAGAATACCTGCAAAAAGACCACCCCGCCGAAAAATCCTCAACTATCTGGGCCGAGACGAGGTCTTAAGATATATTCAACGGAAAATTGGAGATGCAAACATTTTTTAGATTATACCATAGAAGATTATACCATAGAAGTACAAAAACCATGAGCTTAATTTGCAGAAGTCTAACGCAAGCTTCGGGTAAAGGCATCTTGTACTCAACAATTTTTCCAGCCAAGCTACATGTGATAGATGGCAACACCACGAGGTTCTTCACAACCCCACAAGAATCAATGGACTGGATTGAGAGGCACTAAGTGGCACAGTTACCTCCTGGCAAGTGATTACCCATACACATTACAGGCATAACACCTTAGAAGACAGGCGTATTATGAAAGTCTTTAACACCACTACATCAGACTTTCTAAGGATTTACTATACTAAGGGGACTTTTCCCCTAAAACGGGACACCGGAACTGAACCTGAAAATGGGTAATCACTATACCTAGACACCTATGAGAATTCTCCTGAATTCCAGAGGAGCTACAAAAGACTAAATGTTGGTAAAGTTAAAAGTTCATACTCTGTTGTTTTAACCCTGCTCCTAAGCAGAGGCATAGGCAATATCCTTATGTTCCCCAGGTTGGGAAGGTGAGCAGGGTGGGATGGACAGGCAAACATTTTTATTGTTTATTGTTTCTCCCTATTTGTCCCCCCCCATGGTACAGTACCTCACTGATATACATGTCACTAATGTTATAAAATGATGACTATCGCGATTGCCTCATGGAACGTAAGAGGCATTAATGATAAGAGCCTTGCTATTTAACTCACTCAAACAGTGGTCTCCTACAATAGTTTGCCTTCAAGAGCCACATTTAGTAGGGCAAAAAGTGATGGCTCTGAAAAAGGCCTCGGTTGCACATGCCTATCACTCCAGCTTTTCCACTCATGCAAGGGGAGTAACTATATTGATTTAAAAACAGATACCCATTTACCCTCCACCAAATAGTTACAGATCACTAGGGCCAATTTATCATAATGCATTGTACTATTCTAACTTATGAGTTATATTGAAAAATGTGTATATCCCACCACCACTTTCACTAGATTTACTGAATTTAATCGTATGTAAAGTAACCCTGTTACCACCATTACCTCAATGCTGGGTGGGGGATTGTAATGGATTCCTACAGCCTGATATTGATAAACTTAATTCAAATGACAATAGGCCGACCCAGCTGGGACAATGGGTAGATTCAGTAGGACTGCAGGATGCCTGGTAAGTAAAACATCCATAGGTTAAGGTATTCTCTTGCCATTCTCTATCCCATCAGACAATGTCACGGATTGACCTGTTACTTACCTCCACAGAACTGTTACCTAAAATAATGTTGAATACAACACTAGGTCCTTATCCGATCACTCCCTATTGCTGATTAAAATCCTACTCTCCCCTCATACCTCAGCTAAAAGATGGCATCTGTGCCCAATGTGGCTTAAGAATACTGAGGTACTGGAAAAGGCATGAGACTCAACAGTTCATTACCGAGAGGACAATGAGGAATCAGTGGCCCCACTTGTGCTATGGGATGCCTTTAAGGTAGTTAATAGAGGGGCAATGATCTTGATCTTGATCCAAGCAAGAAGTGCCCATGGCCCAATCACAGGTAGAGGGAGCTGAGGCAATTTATATACAAACCCCAACAAAAGAAAATCATGAACAATTGGTATAGGCACAGATAAGATTAAAATGTAAATTAACAGAAATCATCCAAAAAAAACCTACTTTATGCAAATTTATCCAAAATTTCCTCCCCTCAAACAGTAATTTCAAGAGTTAGGGACGAAACAGGCAGTCTAATTACCACATGCCAATTTCCTAAATAATCCACAACATAACATACAGGAAATACGAGATGCAACTAATTCCATGGCCAGCTCCAAATCACGGGGACACAAAGGGCTACCGAGTGAATGGTACATACTATACTAACGCAATGTTATGACCAGGAGGTCCTTCCTTTATCTTTTTATTCAGCACTAATTGTACTTCTCCATAAAGAGGGCAAAGATCTTGAACTACTTGCATCCTATTGTCCACTGATGCAAAAATTTTAGCTAAAGTGCTCGCCAATAGATTAACATCTGTAATCTCCCTGTTGGTCCACTAGCCTCAAACAGGATTCATGCCTGGCTGAGCTACAGATGTTAATCTCAGGTGTCTGTACTATAATTTACAGGTACCCCATGACAACCCAGGTAAAAAAATCATAGTGGCCTTAAATTCAGAAAAAACATTTGATTCAATTGAGTGGCCTTATCTCTGGGCGGTACTTAAAAAGTTAGATAGGTGAACTATTTATAAAATGGATAAAACAACTATACAAGCAACCGATTGCACAAATTAAAGTCAATGAGGTGATCACGCCACCATTAAAGTTATAAAGGGGCACTCACCAAGGATGCCCACTTTCGCCAATGCTATTTGCATTGGCAATAGAACCCCTGGCATTAATGGTTCGGGATACCCCCCTATTAACGTGTCTGAAGTATGGTAACATTGAAGAAAGGATATCCCTTTATGCAGATGTCTTGTTGTATTTTTAAGATCCTGGTCCTTCGTTAAGGGTAGTCCTAAAAATCTTTGACCTATTTACTACATATGCTGGACTTCGCATTAATTGGTCGAAATCCACTATCTTCCCCATAGAACCAGGGACACAAATAGGAATGGTGGCAGATGATCGATTACAAACCGTAAATTCCTTCAAATATCTGGGAATATAAATCCACCTCAAATGGACCAGTTCATTCCATTAAACATCACACCCATTAATCAGAAGTTAAAAACTGTGCTTTCAATCTGGTGCTCTTTACCACTGACTTTGTGGGGGAGGGTAAATTTAATAAAAATTGTATACTTACCCAAGTATCTCTATGCATTCCATAACAGTCCAATACCACTACCTAGAGAGGTCTGTAAAGGGATACAATCAATGATTACCCCCTTCCTGTGAAACAATAAAATACCATGGGTGTCTTCCAAGGCATTATCGTCGCCTTATGACAGGGGGGGTCTCGGACTACCAAATTTATTTTGCTATTATTTGGCATAACAATTAGCATACATACATTGGTGGCTAGCACAGGACCAGGACAATCCAAACGTTATACTGCAGGCACATCGGGTTGGCTCGCTAGAAGCATTGCAAAATTGTCCCTTTCGGAAACTAAAAGACTACCCAATCCTACCACCATGCATGATGGCATGGCCTACCAGGCCTGGCAAACCACCATGAAGATGCTGGGATCAAACCCCCTCTCTTGTCCCCCCCCCATGGTACAGTACCTCACTGATATACATGTCACTAATGTTATAAAATGATGACTATCGCGATTGCCTCATGGAACATAAGAGGCATTAATGATAAGAGCCTTGCTCTTTAACTCACTCAAACTGTGGTCTCCTACAATAGTTTGCCTTCAAGAGACACATTTAGTAGGGTAAAAAGTGATGGCTCCGAAAAAGGCCTGGGTTGCACATGCCTATCACTCCAGCTTTTCCACTCATACAAGGGGAGTAACTATATTGATTTAAAAACAGATACCCTCGGGGGCGGATCCAAGATGGCGACCTGAGCAGATGTGTCTGTTAGCTGCTCCGTGCCTGATAGATTGATCCTGTACTTATCCTGGGCTTTGTGGCTTTGTGGCTGATTTACGGATTACAAAACTCACTAGAAGCTGCCTCTCATCATGGGCAAATATGGGCCAAAGCCTGGTGCCACGCGCATGGACAAATATCTCTGCCCATCCCAGCCAGCATCTGAGCGTTTCCTGCTGCCTTTCCTCCCCCGAGGAAGTTCCTAAGGTTCGGGGTCAAGGCCCTCCTAAGTTTTTGAGGCTGGGCAGGGGTGGGTTTTCATGGGTATTGTTGCTTTACACTATTTCCTTTTCTCTGGTCTTTTCTTTTTTTCTTTCTTTTTCTTTTGCTTGCTGCAAGACACATGCATGATAATGTTAGAATTGCTGATTCAGGATTTGATGTCTGTACTAGTATCGTATTGCTATGCTCTGGTTGTATGCTCCTGGTGTACGCGGATGACACCAGGAGCTCCTGGTGTACGCGGATGCTCCTGGCCTTGTACGCGGATGACCTTCTCCTGTTCCTAGCGGATCCGCAGGCCTCTCTTTTAACAGCTTTACTGACACTTCAGAAGTTTGGGGTCTACTCAGGTCTGGTCATTAACAATGATAAATCGGTCATTCTCCCACTGGACACAATTCCTGATCCACCTAGTACTACTCAAGGCCTTCAGTGGGTGTCCAAATTTAAGTACCTTGGGATATTCATCACATCTGATTCATCCATGTATATCGCTGACAATATACAGCCTGTGCTTAGCCAGTTCAAGAGTGCTATGGGGGTTTGGGCTACTCTGCCTTTGACTCTGTGGGGCAGAGTGAATTTATTTAAGATGATCTATCTCCCTAAATTCTTGTACAAGCTTCATAACTCCCCAATCTGGATCCCCAAATCTATCTTTCAAAGCATCAACTCAATCCTTATACCCTTTTTATGGGCCAATAAGGTCCCGCGTTTCTCATGGATAATGCTCACCGCTCCAATTTCTAAAGGCGGTCTGGCACTTCCAAATTTACACCTCTATTTTCTGGCAAGCCAAATGTATTATATGCACAGCTGGATACACATGGATGAAACGAATACGGGCACTGTACTTCTGGCCCTTCAGCTAGGCTCATGGGAGGCATTGAGACATCTCCCTTATAGGAAACTGTGTGACTATGCAGCCTGTCCATCGACAATCACTACCCCGTTTAGGGCATGGACCCTCGCATGTCGTATAACCGGTCACCCCTCACTTGCTCAGTCCCCATTTACACCGCTCTGGGGTAATTCTCGTCTCCCTCACTTTAGGACACTACAGGATGTCCAATATTGGCCTGGATTGGGGGTTCGGACACTAGCCGATCTCCTTGTTGACAATATGTTTCCATCCTTTGAGCAACTACAAGCTAAAGTCGGAGGGGTTGGGATACAATTTTATAGGTTCTTACAGTTTCGCCATGCTTTTCATGCACAATTTGGCTCGCTCCCCATCGAATACGCCTCCCCATCAGTCGCAACAGTGCTCCATAATCCACAAACGGGCAAGCTCACGTCACGTCTTTATAGCTCTTTGATGGACTCTGTCCCTCCCCCCTTTGATAGAGCCAAACGAAAATGGTTGCTAACTATCCCCCACCTTGGTGATGAGCAGTGGGATGATGCTGTTGATGGTTTGTATCGAGATCTTATCTCGATCAGGGACAGGATGATCCAGTTTAAATTGATACATCAGTTGTATTGCTCCCCATTAAAATTGCAGAGAATGGGGGTGAGGTTGGATTCCGTCTGTCCTAAATGTCAAGGGCTTGATGCCTCCTTTTTCCACCTCATCTGGGAATGCCCCTTAATCCATGAGTTCTGGAAGGGTGTGCTACGCTACCTGGTCGATAATATTGCCTTCCCGAATGTCTGTAGCCCTGAGCTATGCCTATTGGGCCTAGTAGACGACCTTCTCCCGCTAAACAGGTCTAGAACGCTTGCTAAAACTTTACTCTTCTATGCAAAGAAAATAATTGTTATAAACTCGATGGGACATACTGTACCGACTGTGGACCACTGGGTCAACCTGGTTAATAAGATACTCCCTTCTGTTCGACTTACATATGACTTCCTCTGGGAAGTTTGACGCGATATGGTCCCCCTGGCTAGACATTCATACTATTGAGGATGTGGGCAATTAAACTACTGTTTCAGCTACAGGTTTAGTTCCATCTTCTACTCCAGTTATCGTTGGGTCTGTGGAAGTGATGTTGGACCACTAACCCTCACTGTATTATGGAATGGAATGTATGTTAATTCGCGTGTCTTGTACAATGGTGCATACTGCTGTCTTGCACTTTCTTTTCTCTCTTCTATCTTTTCTTTTCCTTTTGCCTTTATTGTTTGTATTGAAAATGATAAATAAAAACTTTAAAAAAAAAAAAAACAGATACCCTCCACCAAATAGTTACAGATCACTAGGGCCAATTTACCATAATGCATTGTACTATTCTAACTTATGAGTTATATTGAAAAATGTGTATATCCCACCACCACTTTCACTAGATTTACTGAATTTAATCGTATGTAAAGTAACCCTGTTACCACCATTACCTCAATGCTGGGTGGGGGATTGTAATGGATTCCTACAGCCTGATATTGATAAACTTAACTCAAATGACAATAGGCCGACCCAGCTGGGACAATGGGTAGATTCAGTAGGACTGCAGGATGCCTGGTAAGTAAAAAATCCATAGGCTAAGGTATTCTCTTGCCATTCTCTATCCCATCAGACAATGTCACGGATTGACCTGTTACTTACCTCCACAGAACTGTTACCTAAAATAATGTTGAATACAACACTAGGTCCTTATCCGATCACTCCCTATTGCTGATTAAAATATTGTCCCTTTCGGAAACTAAAAGACTACCCAATCCTACCACCATGCATGATGGCACCCTACCAGGCCTGGCAAACCACCACGAAGATGCTGGGATCAAACCCCCTCTCTTGTCCCCTTACCTTCTTGTGGAACAATTCATATCTGAAACATTCTGAAACATTTTCACAATGCAGAGCCAGTAGAATTCTGGGCTCCCAGGAAACTTGAGAAACTTGAGAAACTTGAGAATCCATAAATGTGATTCCTTATTTATGGATAAAGCAAAGCTGGAACAAACCCTGGATATCCCTACGGTACCCATGTTTAGATATTTGCAGTTTAGGCATATATTTAATTCATAGTTCAGTAATCTAACAGCAAATTTGTTAGAATTTTCAATAAACTCTTATCTAAAGCATCCCTATAAAGTAATCTCACACTTATACACTAACTACATGTCTACGATCCCCTCACCATTTCAGAAAGCGTATGATACTTGGAGATTGTATTTACCAGCACTTAATGATGTCCAGTGGGAAGAAGCGACAGATCATTAGTATGGCTTCTTGGTATCAGCCAGAGATAAATTGATCTAGCACAAATTTCTGTTACACACATATCTAACACCTAACAATTTAGTCAAAATGGGTTGATAGAACCCATATGTCTGAAATATAAAATACACAATGGTTGCATTTTACATTTGGATGGAGGCAGATGATATAGGCTTGCCCGCTGATAACAAAATATTGGGCAGACATCTGTACACATATAACAGAGGCTCTAGAATTACTGAATTTATTCACACCTGAAAACTGCCTCCTGGGAATTGTAGAAGACATTATCCCCACACACACCACACTAGGCTGACAGTGAGATCATTGTTGTTCTATGCAAAATTTAATAATGCACTGGATCTCCTCTGTATCTAACCAAATGGATAAACCATGTAAACAAAATGCTTCGGTTAATCAAACTTACATATGAAGCAAGGGAATGCTCACCTAAATTTTAGAGGGTTTGGGAAACGCAGTGTGACATACATAGGTAATAACCTATACTAATGTACTGTATGCCATCTATATTACCATAATTGTAAGACCAAAGGTCACTTCTCCATCCTTATCCTCCTTGACCTATCATCTGCATTTGATACAGTTGAACACTCTCTCCTGATGCAGATTCTGTATTCGCTTGGCATCCGTAACCAGGCTGCATCTTGGCTTTCTTCTTACCTCTCTAACCGATCATTCACTGTCTCCTATGCTAACAACACCTCATCTGCAGTTCCGCAAGGCTCTGTACTTGGTCCGCTGTTGTTCTCCCTGTACACTCTATCTTTGGGAGATCTCATCCGATCATTTGGCTTTAATTATCATCTGTATGCTGATGATACCCAAATATATTTATCCACCCCTTCATTAACAGCTGAAACAGAGGCTCAAATCTCTAACTGCCTCCTAGCTATCTCAAATTGGATGAACCAGCGCCACCTCAAACTCAACCTAACAAAAACTGAACTAATCATCTTTCCACCTAAGCCTGGTCCTACTCACCTATTTACTATCTCTATTGATGGCATGCTCATTAATCCTGTCAAATCAGCACGCTGTCTGGGGGTAATCTTTGACTCCTCTCTCTCCTTTTCTGATCACACAACCTGTCACTTTTTCTTACACAATATTGCCAAAATCCGTTCACCTTCTGCAGCCAAGACGCTCATGCATGCTCTCATCCTATCCCGACTAGATTACTGTAATCTTCTACTAACTGGCCTCCCTAATGCCTATCTCTCCCCCTTAGAGTCTGTATTAAACACTGCTGCCAGAATTATCCTCCTATCATCCAAAAGGGTACAGACCCCTCCCCTGCTGAAGTCCTTATCATGGCTTCCTATAAAACAAAGAATGACTTATAAACTCCTCCTCATAACCTTCAAAGCCAATCATTCCTCTGCACCTAACTACATCTCATCTCTTGTTCTCTATATGTTCCTGGCTGAAACCTCTGTTCCTCTCAGAGCAACCGCTTGGTTGTACCCCCCACTACTACTGCTGTTTCACGTATCAAACCCTTCTCTCTTGCAACTCTTATATTTGGAATGCCATTCCTGAATCTCTGCAAAGAGAATCCCCCTTCAGTGTTTTTAAAACAAAGCTCAAAGACTACCTCTGGGAGTACCTGGATAACACCTGAAATTGGAACTTGCACTTATATAACAGTGTAACAAACTGTAACCTACAGCACCTTAATACCCCTCAGAATTGTGTCTGTATGTTATCCTCCCATTTAGACTGTAAACCCTAGAGGTAGGGTCCTCTAGCCTTTTGTTTCCTTGACACCAAACACTTAATCTGTATTGTAATTATATTTTATATGTATGTAAATTGTATTTCTAATAATTCACCTATTGTAACTTTGTACTTCAATGACCCCTTGTTTGTCACTACTAATTTATTGTGTTGCTGTACAGTGCTTTGCCCTCCTGGAACGCTATGTAACAGGTGCCAGAAGTTGGTCAACTCCATGCAACAAAGATGTGCAACAGTTCTCAGAAACTAAATATTAGTTCAGTGACTCAAAAGAAATCAAAATCTTGAAACATTTTTCAGTTTAAACTGTGAATGAGTTTGTAAAGAAGAATGCAGATATTGCTGTTTTTGGGAACAGCCTAATATTCTATTTTCTTTATTTTCTCATGTTTTGGATTGAATTGGAAAAGAATGTACAGTGTTCCCAATGCCTTTGCGTGTATGGAAATAAAAGTTTTTATAATGATTTTGAGCTTTATTCACTTTTTTAAACACACTGCTGTTATTCTGAACACAAATGTATACCCCAAGGAAATGCCCCTTAAGTAAAAGAGTACTAGAATAAAAGTACTAGAGGTGCCAAATTAAAAGGTGTTGAGTGTTGAACCAGCTGCAACTAGAACAGTGAAAGCTAACAGCTGATTGGTTGCCATGGGTTATTGCCCATGTGCAAATTTGCTCAGTGTTTATAAATGACCCCATCCATTTACCTTAAATCACATCTACCCATTTTGTCTACCCAATCAGATTGCACCATTCCCTTGTAGCATAAATCCACTCAGCAGCATGTAAAGGAGAAAATATGTACGTAGGGGTTTTCAAAGGTGCTGAGCTTCAATCTGACATGTTTCTATCACAGGCTACTTATCTGGACAATGAGAATGCACAATTTCATATTATAGGAGATCAACACAGCAGTTTTAAATAAAAAAAAATAAAAAAAACATGCTCCAAGTAGTGTTTAAGGCTAAGCTTCAATCAGTCATTTACTATCTGATGAATATCATAGTACTGAAAAACTTCTCAGCAAAGCATTGCTACAGTAAGAAAACATATACTTGCGTTTTAAAGGGTGCTGAGCTTGGTTATGTGGTATATTGTGCCTGCAAATCGGATCAGTTTAGCAGCCATTGCTTGAACAGACTTATTCATTTCATAGCAACAAATTCAGCAGTATAATGTTTTTATAAAGCAGCAGTGCTTGGATAAATACTTGGACAACACAACACTCAACATAAAATCCATGGCTAGAGTAATCTCAAGATCTACTGTTATTTTTATATACAGGTATGTATGTGTATTTACATTAATATATATGCTATGTTATCAATAAATCTATACATGGCCATTTTCCAAAAACAGCTTAATGGCAAGATATTCAATTTTTTTTTAATTTTACAGTTATGTTGTAAGAATCTCATAAAAAGGTGTTTAGGGGTTTAGTCTCCCTTTGCTTCTGGCTGTATTTGCATATAGGCACCAGAGGGCCACTGAGAAAGGATAGCACCAGCTCTAGAAGGGGGTCGCTTTCAATGATGTCCATTAAAACATGGACAAAACAAAATTAGGATGGAGGATTTGAAAAATCCAAGCGCTTTCAAAAGCATGCATTCTGAAACACATGATGACTCATCCAAAATAGGCACAGTGCACAAAGTGCAATTTTGCCATATTTTTTACACAAAATGCAGTGTTTTCCCTATAACACCAATGTACAAGTGGTCATGAGATAGCATTGTATCTGAAGCAATTATAGCCAATTAGTTAAAATACACACAACTTATCTTGTACTACGACACAAATTGAACACAGTGGGGGCCATTTATCAACACTGGGCAGTAACCCATGGCAACCAATCAAATTGCTGCATTCATTGTTCTACTTGCAGCTGGCTTGAAAAAGCTAATCACCAATTGGTTGCTATAGGTAACTGCCCATGGGCAAATTTGCCCAGTGTTGATAAATAACCCCCAATGTGCTAAAATGTTTGGTGTTGGGATTTTGTCAGTTTTGGTACATGTTATCAAAATTCCATCTGCACCAAATTGTTTAGATGCTATTGCAGTTATTGACACTTTGATTTTCAGGGTAAAGGTCAATGCTGTAATGAACAGCCATGAAAGCACTGGAGTAGGGATTCAACCAAAGTAGTTTAACAAGATATAATTTTAGATCTAAAATACGTAAACTGTAAATTTTTAATCTGCTGCATGCAATTTTCATTTTGGCATTGATGGAAAAAAAAATAATAAATGGGCCAAAACAGAAATTCCAACCTTTTTGTTTCTTCTCAGATGCTGATTCACTGCTGCCTTTCTTCTTTGCCTTCTTGGGGGCTTCTTCTTCCTCTGATTCTCCTTCTGAGTCTATTGTAAATTAAACAGACAGAAAATAAGCATTAATTTAGGTGGATTATTTCCTAAGCGATGGTAAGGATAATGCTACATGGCTTGGTTTGGGTGGTATACAAAACTGGCTTTTTCAGTAGCTCAGAACACAGCAGTGCTAAGAGCTAGTTCCTTTAGGAACTAATGATTATTATTAGGTATGTGGTCCAATATGAATGGAAAAACGCCTGAAATCTGTGAAGTGTTCCTAAAATTACTCACGCAGAGAGTAATTTTAGGCATAGTAGGTGCAATTTTACATTAAAGTCTGTCATATGATCAAAGTGGCTTTCAGGGCTCTTCCACACAAGAGTTTCTTGCTGTCTTCCCGGTGGAATAACAGTAATCGGTGCGAGTTTTAACCTTTAAAGCATGAAAGTTGCATTTAAAACTTAGTCCCTGTGTAAAATAAATAATGAAGCAGTAGAATTCTTGAATGAATCAGATCAAAGTTGAGTGTAGGACTGGTCGACGTAGTTGGCCATCTTAAATATATTATAATATATGGACAAACAATCCCTGTGTTGTTCAAATAGGAGGGAATTTTTTGGTAACTTAAAGGGATATTGTCATGATTTGTATGGTGTAGTTTTCATTTCTAAATTACATTGTTTATACTGCAAATAATTCACTCAACCATAACTTTTTATTCCTGAACCAACAAGTATATTTTTTTTACTTGTAATAATGGTGTGTAGGCAAGTCATGTTGCCTGATCCTGTGCTTTCAGAAAGAGCCAGCACTTCAGAATGGAGCTGCTTTCAGGCAGGCTATTGTTTCTCCAACTCAATGTAACTGGGTATAGTGGGACTTGGATTTTTACTATTGAGTGCTATTCTCATATATACCAAGGAGCTGTTATTTTGTATTAGAAAGCTGTTATCTGGTTACCTTCCCATTGTTCTATTGTATTGGTTGCTGGGGAGAAAGAGAGGGAGTTATATCACTCCAACTTGCAGTGCAGCTGTAAAGAGTGTTTGAAGATTATCAGAGCACAAGTCACATGAATGGGAGCACCTGGGAAACAGACAATATGTCTAGCCTCCTGTCAGATTTCAAGATAAAATATAAAAAATCTGTTTGCTCTTTTAAAAACTGATTTCAGTGCAGATTTCTGCTGGAGCAGCACTATTAACTGATACATTTTGAAAAAACATGTTTTTTCGTGACAGAATCCCTTTAAGGCACAAAATGTCTCAATGTCTTAAATACATTGATAATTGGTTCAGTGCAGAGGACATATATGAATTTTGTGATCACAACCTCATTGCACTCCCGTTTAATGTATTAAAAATCATTGGTGAGCACAATTTTCCCTTGTTTGTCATAGTTTATACAACAGCAGTGGCCAGCTCCATATTGTAGCTCTCACCCTTTTCAACTATAGTCAGGTGATCCCAGTAGTGGCCAATAAAAGAACAACCATGTGTAAGGCGGTTATGGGTTGGGTGCAGAGGACTTCTTGTATTTGTCTGCATGAATTTTGTGGTCACAGCCTCGTTGCACCCCCCTCTTAAGGTATTAAAAATGATTGATGACACAATATTCCTTTGTTTGTTATAGTTTATACTGGAGCATGTTGTAGCTCCCACCATTTCCAACTATAGTCAGGTGATCCCAGTGGTGGCCAATAAAAGGGCAACCATGTTGGCTAGCTTAAATATATTGCAATATATGAACAAACAATCCCTTTGTTGTTTAAAAGGTAAGGCATTTTCTGGTAGCTTAAGGCACAAAATGTCTCAATGTCTTACATATATTGATAATGGATAGTATTGTACATCACGTGGGAACCCCCTGCTCTCACAGGGCAATCTAAAAACTGGAAAGGAGCATAAAAGGAACTCAAATAATTAAAAAAACTATTTAAAATAAGACCCAGGGCCAGATTTGCCCTGAGGGCGCCCAGAGGACAGCGTCCTCCGTCACCCGCTCTCACTCTCTAGATAGCGCGCATGCGCATCCACTAAGAGGCCGGTGTCCTACGCCCTTCCTTCTCTCAAGATAGCGCGCATGTGCATCCTCTTAGCTTGGTTTCGGAGCACTAGACGATCGGCGGTAGTGTTCTGACAAAAAACTGCTTGTGCGGTTGGGCGGCATGCCGCCCCTTAATTGATGCCGCCCTAGGCCCGGGCCTATGCGGCCTTGCCGCAAATCCAGGCCTGTTAAGACCAACTGAAAAGCAGGAAATTATTTGATTTAGTTATCTAAAGAAAATGTAACACTTACGTTTAAGTAAAAAAAATGGACCCTTTTCCAGTAATAGCTCTATCCTGTACAACATTTATTATTTTCAATGCTTTGTCAAAGATACTGTGATAAAACACTGCTCCTGGTTGTACATTGTCACTCCACTGTCCAATGTTCAGAACTCCACATCTCATCCTCGCCTGGCTTCTGCTAAAACATCAGTTGTTACAGCTCTACAGAGGATTTGTATTCAGGCTTATAATAGTTATCCATATCCTCTGCAGATCCGCAATAACTGACTTCTGGTTTTGGCAGTATTGATAGGAGTATATATATATATATATATATATATATATATATATATATATATATATATATATATATACAAAAATTGTAGGATGCCTCCTGCACTCACTTATCTGGGTTTGTAGCCCTGGTGCTAACAGGATATATGTATAAAAATAGAATGAAAGCTGTTGCACAACAGGGTCTTGCAAAAAAAGTAATTATTTATTATTGCACAAATCGATGTTTCGATGACAAAGGCCCCAGTGAGTGTCGAAACGTCGATTTGTGCAATAATAAATAATTACTTTTTTGCAAGACCCTGTTGTGCAACAGCTTTCATTCTATTTTTATATATATATATATATCCAGAACCAAAGCGAGCACTCTCAGGTCTTATTAGTCCAATAAAAGTGTTTGTTTCTTTACATCATTATGTTTGGAAATGTCCTTTCATTTCTAAGCTGTGGAGTTTGATTGAAATTTGAATATTGAGTTTGATTGTGATTTGAATATTGATCTTAAATTGTCTCCTGAATCTGTACCGCCTTCATTGTCTTCTGAAGGCGGTACTCCAAATATTAAGAATTTGAATAATTATAAGAATTTTGTTAATTTGGTCATTGCCGCTACTCGTAAATCCATCTTTTTATATTGGATCCAAAACACTTCCCCAGATTTAAAGGTCATCTTGTCCTATCTTAAATCTCTCTGCATTGATGAAGCAATAGGTTTTAGGTATGGTAATTTAGGTCTTAGAGAAAATTTTCTTAAACTCTGGTCTCCCCTTTTTAAAATTCTGATTGGATAAGATGTGATTTTTGATTAATAAATCAACACAATTTCACCAAACTACAGAGAGTGCTGATCTTCTTTTCATACATTATTCATATTTGGATCGTGCACCTCTGGCTTCATCCTTTGGATCCAGTGCAGGCACTGTGGGACTCTAGATATATATATATATTGTCTAACCTAGTGCAAAGCGCAATAAACATGTGCAAGCCACCATGTTTTGCACACTTTGCACCCACCCCTGTAGCCAGAGTGGAGTGCAAGGATAGGTGCTTTCCCAATGGCAATAGTGCTGCTGGTGTTCGCCCCGGACACCCAGATGCAAATGCTGCGTAAAAGTGATCTATGAGGTGCAGTTTTGTATGATGCAATCCAAATGTTCTATAACAACCTTTTATTCTATATATTTTATGTCATATCTGTTTAATTTACTAGTTCAAAACTAGCACTAGTTTCAGAAAGGGCTTTGTAACTCTACATATGCACATAACATGAGCCCAATAAATAGTGTAAAAAAATATATAAATTATCCTCAGTCACCCTCACTTTAAAGCACTAATGGACATTTTTTTCTGAACTCACTCACCCCCAGTAAACAGGACAATTGGGGGAATGTAATATGTTTTATCAGCACAAAAAACAAGATTTTTATTGTTTGCTATGCTCACAAACAATCATGCTATGTGATATGCTATGTGTCACATGTTATGTGATGTGGATAAAGTTCCTGTTAGAGTTTGAGCTGCATTTCTTCTGGTCAGGTTATCTCTAAGGTAGCACAGAGAATATCATAAAATGGAAAAAGGAAAAGATGTAAAAGGGCAATATTTACTTAAATATACTTAAATATATTTACTTAAAAATATATTCCAGTTTGTTAAGATTCTTTAATATACTACTTAATATTATATAAACTATCTGAAAGGGGTTGTTCATGTATAAGTTAACTTTGTGTATGATGTCGGGAGTGATATTCTGAGAGAATTTACTATTGTTTTTCATTTTATATTATTTGTGGTTTTTGAGGTATTTAGCTTTCAATTCAGCAGCTCTCCAGTTTGCAGTTGCAGCAATTTGGTTGCTGGGTTCAAATTACCCTAGCAGCCATGTATTGATTTGAATAAGAGACTGGAATATGAATAGTAGAGGGCCTGAATAGAAAGAGTAATAAAAAGTAGCAATAACAATCAGAGCATTTGTTCTTTTAGATGGGGTCAGTGACCCTCATTTAAAAATTAGAAAGAGTCAAAAGAAAATAAGAAATAACTAAAAACTATGAAAAAGGAAGGCCAATTGAAAAGTTCCTTGGAATTGGCCATTCTACAACATAACAATAGTTAACATAAAGGAGAACCATCCCTTTAAGTTTAATTTTGTGGGTATAGTTTTCCTTTAACACTGCAGCTGAACAAAAACATACTAAAAACATAATTTACAAATTTTTGCTAACCTATTAGTTTAAAAACAAAAGTTAAGTAATCAGAATGAACTTTATTATAGTGATCCTTTTATTCCTTAAGGGTAAGGCCACACTGGGTGACTTCGGAAAACGAACCGCCGCGTGTGATTAGCACCGGCGTTTTTTTCATTTTAGCTGGAACAGAGTGAGGGAAGGTGTTTGGGGAGATTGGTCACCGCAAAGTCGAGGCGATTAGTCGCCAGGCGACCAAATCTCCCCAAAATGCCCATTGTGGCCTTATCCTTAGTTAAAGAAATAATCCAAGGAAGGGATGAAATTAATCAAAGCAGATGTAAGGTCAAAGTGTAAACCTGAGTCATCAACTAAGGGAAATGATAAACCTTGCATAAGTATAAATGGAAAGGTCTTCAAAAAGGCAAACTCCAATCCATGGGGGTGGGAGAAAAGGGGTACATTGGGAGGAGGACCCTTGAGTTTGCAAGGAAGGCCCTTGAAGTTGCTGATTTTCTATGTATAAGTTGGCAAAATATTGCACAAATTTGGCAGCTATTTCTCACCCACGTTTTTGTAAATAATAAAGTGCCATTAAAAATGATAAAAGAAAATGAGAGAAAAAGAAACTGTATAGCTTTCAAAGTAAAGTCCTTATTGGACTCTGTGTAAGTACTACATGTATTCAAGTGATAAGAAATAGTAATGGTGTCTACCAAATTCAAAGAAAAAGACAAATCCATCAAGTTTAACCTACCTAACTGCTAGTTGGTTCAGAGGAAGGTGAAAAACACTAGGATGCACCAAATCCATTTTTTTGGCATTGGGTTGATTCTTTCATGGACAGACTCTAAACTGAATCAGAACCCTTATTTGCATATTCAAATTAGGGAAAAAATAGGGCGCTGCGCAAGCAGTGCATGGGGAAATTTTTTGCAATGTTCTCTGCTCACGTGAATTTGTTATGTCCCTGCCCTAATCGAGGGGTCCCTATTGCATTCACACAAACTATGGTTTGCCCAACAGAGGTCCAATAAATAGAGCTTGTATCTTACAGCAGCCCCTCTGGTATTTTCCATAATCCAGAGATTGTTGGTGTGAGCCTGGTGATAGTAGTTATGGGGTATTTCCACAGGTAGATTCCCATTTACCTCTGTGTTGCGTGTGTTTCTTTCAAATAGTGGTTATTTAAAGGGGTTGTTCATCTTCCAAAACTTTTTTCGGTTCAGTTTTTTTCAGGTATTTGTGACCATTAAATAGTAAAGTCTAATTTGTTTACCTTCTTATGAGAGAGAGAGCTCATGTGGGGGTGGGGGCAACCCTGTAAACTGTTCTAAACTGATTTAGTTGATACAAGTTGATCTAGGGGCTGGTCCAATTACCATCTTGGAATCAGGAAGGATTTTTTTTTCCCCTCTGAGGCAAATTGGAGAAGTTTCAAGCTGACTTGCCTTTGCTTTGCCTTCCTATGGATAAACTAGCAGTTAAGCAGTTTATATATAGACTTAAAGGAACAGTAACGCCAATTTTTTTTTTTTTAAAAAATTGTTTGTATATTACGAAAAAAAAAACACCAAGACATATTTAACTTACATAGTTACATAGTTACATAGTTAAATTGGGTTGAAAAAAGACAAAGTCCATCAAGTTCAACCCCTCCAAATGAAAACCCATCATCCATACACACACCCCTCCCTACTTTTAATTAAAATTCTATATACCCATACCTATACTAACTATAGAGTTTAGTATCACAATAGCCTTGGATATTATGTCTGTCCAAAAAATCATCCAAGCCATTCTTAAAGGCATTAACTGAATCAGCCATCACAACATCACCCGGCAGTGCATTCCACAACCTCACTGTCCTGACTGTGAAGAACCCTCTACGTTGCTTCAAATGAAAGTTCTTTTCTTCTAGTCTAAAGGGGTGGCCTCTGGTACGGTGATCCACTTTATGGGTAAAAAGGTCCCCTGCCATTTGTCTATAATGTCCTCTAATGTACTTGTAAAGTGTAATCATGTCCCCTCGCAAGCGCCTTTTTTCCAGAGAAAACAACCCCAACCTTGACAGTCTACCCTCATAATTTAAGTCTTCCGTCCCTCTAACCAATTTAGTTGCACGTCTCTGCACTCTCTCCAGCTCATTTATATCCCTCTTAAGGACTGGAGTCCAAAACTGAACTGCATACTCCAGATGAGGCCTCACCAAGGACCTATAAAGAGGCATAATTATGTTTTCATCCCTTGAGTTAATGCCCTTTTTTATGCAAGACAGAACTTTATTTGCTTTAGTAGCCACAGAATGACACTGCCCAGAATTAGACAACGTGTTATCTACAAAGACCCCTAGATCCTTTTCATTTAAGGAAACTCCCAACACACTGCCATTTAGTGTATAACTTGCATTTATATTATTTTTGCCAAAGTGCATAACCTTGCATTTATCAACGTTGAACCTCATTTTCCAGTTTGCTGCCCAGTTTTCCAGTTTAGACAGATCACTTTGCAAAGTGGCAGCATCCTGCATGGAACCTATAGTTCTGCACAATTTAGTATCATCTGCAAAAATAGAAACAGTACTTTCAATGCCCACCTCCAGGTCATTAATAAACAAGTTGAAAAGCAAGGGACCTAGTACAGAGCCCTGCGGTACTCCACTAACAACACTGGTCCAATTAGAAAATGTTCCATTTACCACCACTCTTTGTAGTCTATCTTTTAGCCAGTTCTCTATCCAGGTACAAATACTATGTTCCAGGCCAACATTCCTTAATTTAACCAGTAACCTTTTGTGTGGCACTGTATCAAATGCTTTAGCAAAGTCTAAGTAAATCACATCCACTGCCATCCCAGAATCGAGGTCTCTACTTACATTCTCGTAAAAAGAAATTAAGTTAGTCTGGCAAGATCTATTACGCATAAAACCATGCTGGCACAAACTCATAGTATTATGATTTTCTATGAAGTCCAGTATCTTATCCTTTAATAACCCTTCGAAAAGCTTTCCTAATACTGACGTCAGACTAACTGGCCTATAGTTTTGAGGCTGAGAACGGGATCCTTTTTTGAATAGAGGCACCACATTAGCAATTCGCCAGTCTATCGGCACAATGCCAGATCTCAATGAATCCTGAAAAATTAAGTAAAGAGGTTTGGCAATCACAGAGCTAAGCTCGCTAATTACCCTGGGATGAATACCATCTGGCCCTGGACCTTTGTTAATCTTAACATGTTCAAGTCTCTTTTGAATTTCTTCATGTGTGAACCATGCATCATTAGTTGTATTGCTAGAATTGGGAGTGTTAAGAAGGAAACCTTCACTTACTGGTTCTTCATTTGTGTAGACAGATGAAAAATACGAGTTCAGAATCTGCGCTTTTATTTTGTTTTCATCAACCAGCTGACCCCCCTCTGATAGTAAGGGTCCCACCCCTTCCTGCTTCATTTTTTTACTATTGACATATTTAAAAAATAATTTTGGATTTTTTTTACTGCTTGCTGCAATATCCTTTTCTATAGCAATTTTAGCTTGCCTTATAGCTTCTTTGCATGATTTATTGGCCTCCTTGTACCTTATAAATGTTTCGGCTGTACCAGCTAACTTGAAAGCCTTAAAAGCACGTCTTTTCTTACCCACCTCAACACCAACGCTTCTATTGAACCAAAAAGGTTTTGCTTTGCAACGACGTTCCTTGCTTACAAGCGGAATATACTGACAAGTATATTTATTAAGCAGCATTTTAAAGACTTCCCATTTTTGTTCTGTGTTTAACCCTGTGAAAAGCATTTCCCACTTAATATGTTGCAGAGATGCCCTTATACTGTCAAAGTTTGCACGTCTGAAATTTAGTGTTTTAGTTACTCCCTTATAGAATTGCTTCTGCAACAGAATCTCAAAGGAGACCATGTTATGATCACTATTCCCTAAATGCTCACCCACACAAATGTTAGAGATGAGTTCAGTATTGTTAGTTATTACAAGGTCCAAAAGAGAGTTATTCCTAGTAGGTTCTTGAACGAGCTGGAATAAAAAGTTGTCATTCAGCATATTTACAAACCTACTAGCTTTTTCTGTCTTAGCAACCCCATTACCCCAGTCAATGTCTGGATAATTGAAGTCACCCATAGCAACAACTTGACCCAGCTGTGAAGCCGCTTGTATCTGCAAGAGTAGCTCGGCTTCATACTCGACACTTATACGAGGTGGTTTATAGCATACACCAATGATAATTCTTTTTGATACCTTTTGCCCAGTCGAAATCTCTACCCAGAGTGATTCTACACCCTCACCAGTGCCAGCTATTTTTATTTCTTTAGCGCATGGCTTTAATTCAGGCTTTACATACAAACACACTCCTCCACCCTTTTTAATCCCTCTATCCCTCCTAAAAAGGGTGTAACCATTTAAATTCACAATCCAGTCACATGTTTCATCCCACCAGGTCTCAGTGATACCAATTATATCATAATGTTTAGAGCATGCAATTAATTCTAGGTCTCCCATTTTACCTGACAAACTCCGTGCATTTGCCAGCATACAGCGGAGGTTATTATAGAACTTCGCAAAGTCTTTATTAAGAAATAGCTTACGATACTCTGCTTGCGATCCTCTTCAGAAAAGGCGGCAGGGCGACAATTCATTGTGCGGCGCTCAATTTCTCCTCCCTTGCTATCTCCTATAGAAGGCAGGGAGGAGTAATCCAGAGCCGCATGATGGATCGTCGCCCTGTCACCTTTTCTGAAGAGGAGCACAAGCAGTATAGGTAAGTTATTTCTTAATAAAGACTTTGCAATTTTAATGTTAAATATGTCTTGGTGGTTTTTTTTCAGTATATATAAACGAATTTGTTTTAAAAAAAATTATGTTACTGGTCCTTCAAAAGGTTGAACTTGATGGAGGTTTGTATTTTTCAACCTAATTTACTATGTTACTATACATTTCTTCTCTTATCTGCTGTGGATCAACCCTGTGTTTCATTAAAGGCAGCTGTTATAACTGATACAATAGTTGCTAATATTCCACAGATGCTGCTGAGAAATGTATCCATTATATGTAGCAAAATTGACAGCTCAGAGTCTGAGATCAGCTGTCAGACTGAAACGCCAGACAGAAACTTTTTGGGAAAAAACAATAAAAAAAATAGATGAAAAAAGTCTTTATTTGTGGCTGAAAACGACTAAACTGAAAAAAGTGTTTGGAAGGTGAACCAACCCTCTAACCCTTTGTTCCAAAATAATTGTTACAGTGATTGCGCAGGTCCACTTTAATGAAAATAAAGGAAATTCCCTTTACAGTACTGGCAAACATGTTGATTAGTCGGCCATGAAGGCAACTTGCCTCAAAAGGTAATGTCAGGTTACTTCGGCAAACTGAAGCAATGCATCTGTTTTCCCACAGGAGATTTACATTATTGGCAGTGGGAAAGTATGGTGTTTTATTGGGAGTGACTAATCTCCACATGTGCCTTAAATCTTAACCCTTTCACTGCCAGAAGAATCTTAAATTGTTTAAACATTCTGTGCTCTTTCAATTCATAGGCTATTCCTGGGGAGAGTTTTAGTTTACCTAGTAAAACTATATATATTGTTTTGTTTTTCCTTGAGCTTGAGCTTTCAAAATGTACAAATTGTTGTGTCATCCCACTTTTATAAGAAGAAATAGGCTTATAAATATCTGAAAAAATGTTCACTGCACAGTAACATATATGAGAGCCTTTTATATGTAATTATTAGAGATGAACCAAATACACTGAATTTTTCATGAAGGATTCAGCCAAATCTGAACCCAATTTTACTGGTATAAGGTGCCTGGGTGCAGAGCTATGTATTAGTATTTACAATGGCTCAAAAGAAGCTAGCACACACAGGACTTATGGAGAAAAAAAAGGTTTTTATTTTAACAGAAAAAAACTGACGTCTCGGCTAGGTCCCTAGCCTTTCTCAAAGTGAATGAAACAAACAATCACAACCATTTTAAAGCATCAAAGGCGGGAAAAGGGTATGGATGTGGGTGGGGCAATACACAAACGTAAAAACAACAATAAAGTGTGTGAAATATACAAACACAAAAGGTGACAGAAAACAACATCGCATGTACAGAAACTGAGGAGTAGTCAGTAAAGCTGCAATAATGTACAATGTTACCAAAACAATCATGCTGAACAAACTCAGAGAGTGCCAACCAATACCTGCTCATACACTTCTTGCCACAATGGATGTTTCTTCCCTTTATACAGTAATACCCACTGATGACAGCATAGAGGTTGTCCGACTCATACTCAATCCTGATCCTACTCGCCCAAAAACTGAATTCTTGATCGAGATTAACTCTGCTATTATCTTCAAATCAGTGGGACCAGTATAGGCTCTAACGTTGCTCCATCCTTCGCCAATCTGTACATGTCCCAATTTGAACAGAAATACATTATGCCCCAATATGGAGTACATATACTTAAACTATGGTGCTATATCGATGACCTGCTGATCCTGTGGACTGGTACCAAAGAACAATTCTCCCAGATGGTAGAAGAACTCAACAACCTCCCCACGACAATCAAGTTTACGGCCAACATTGACTCTGCCGAATTACCATTTCTAGATATTCTACTGATGAAGAAGGACACTCGCATCTGTTTTAGAGTATACCCTATTCACAAATGATCCGTACAGTGAGAAATAATACAGAGCCAAATTAGGGGTGGGCGGAAATTGTGCGACTTTTTGCCTCAAAACAAGTAGAAAAATGATTCCCCCTTCCCACCCCTAACTAGGGGTAGGCAGAAGAGGCACCTGCCTAGGGCATAATGATTGGGGGGCGCTGGACAGGTATCTCTTGAAGAGTTTTTTTGTCTACCCTAAGCAGCCAGATCCTAGAGCTGGCTGCCTTTGACTCCCACCACCCCCACCCCCCACACGAGCGAGGGTGCACGTGAATGCACTGGGCCCAGGCCTTTCTGATCTCGCCACAAATCCAGGCCTGCCTAGCCTGGGCTCTCTTGCTCCTGCTGCTGGTCCCCATGTACTCCCGAGGTGGCCAGCTGGGTTGTCTAGGGTCACTGGTCAGCTTGACCTGCCCTTGCACCTAACTACCAAACTGTAAAGCTATGCTAAAGACACCTGAAAATCTCTTCAAATATTCCAATGTGCAGCATCTCCCTCCCTCAATTACTTAGATACAAATTTAAAACATTATAAATATGAATGCCAAGGGTGTTCTGAGCAGTTTCTAGGCATAGATTTAACAGTATCTAGCTGGTGCAGATCTCATAATGAAAATAATGCATATGAATTTTCATTCAAAATGTTCTTGCTGTTTTTCTTCACAAGGTGGAGGCTTATTTATTAAAGTTTGAATCTTTAGTGATTTTAGAGATGTTTGAGGTTTTTGAAACAACAACTAAACTCACAAACTCTAAAACCACAATTTTCTTTGAATTTATTAAAAGTTTTGATTATAAAAAGTAAGAAGGAAAAAATATGCTGAAAAAATAGAAATACTTCTAAAACCTCTAATAATTACAGGGTTTTTTTTGGACAAAAAAAATCGGATAAACCTCTTACATTCTGATTGGAGTAAAATGGTCCAATAGGATCTGCGCTGCTCCTATTGACTTCTATAGCACCTCGACAACTTTTACTTGGCAAAGTTTTACCTTAAAGATTTTCTTGGTTTTTACACTTAATAAATATAAAATTTTTAGAGCTTTTTAGAAATATAGGAAAGCCACAATTTTTTTTTAAATTTGTGGAAAAAAGGGGCCCCCTTAGAGTGTACCTGCAGAATCACAATATTAGAGTATAACATTTTTGTACAATTTTTTGTACAATTTTTTGTACATGTTTGTTGGCCAGACAATCCTGACTAGTCTATGTACTAAAGTTGCCAGTTTGTGAAGATTTTAAAATTTGATCTGGCAGATAAGGAAGTGAAGAGGAGCTGCAGAAAATAGAAAGGTTTCATGTATAACCCCTCATAGTAATGAATCTCTTTAGCCTGTGGACCAATTGACTGGTCATCATATGGGTTCAGCTCTCATTGCCACCTTTAGAACAAGCAGCAAAATGGAAGTGACTTGCCCAATGACAATAATGTAATTATTATTTGCCTAAAATTATATGAATGCATTTAATATTTTCAAAGTCTTACCTAGTTTCTGCTTGGAAGTTTTGCTTGCACTGAAATTCTTCTTCCCCTTAGATGTTTCTTTAGAAGATGTGTCTTTAGATTTAGATATCGCTTCTTTAGCTTTAGAAGTGTCCTTTTTGGATTTAGATGTACCTCCTTTTTCTTGTGTGGTTTCTGTCTTTTTCTTTTTCAGTTTCTTTGTGGCTGTAAAGAAATAAAATTCTGGTAGTAGAATATTATTTCATTATTTACAGTTCTTTATGTTTTTTTAACTCATTTCCAGCTCCTAGGAAAAAAACCTGCACTTGGAAAATGAGGTTTTACTAGAAGTGAGTCTGGTCTCGGCATTGAATTGACTTATGATGTATTTCTTACATATCAATGGAGCAGGGATGAAGATCTGTCCAGCTGAGGGCTACAATCAGTGTTGGACTGGGACACCAGGGGCCCACCCAAAAACCTTAGACCAGGGGGCCCACCATAAAAACTTAGACCAGGGGCCCACTCTCAGTAATAATATTCTTCATCTCCTCAATCAACCTCTATTCTCCTAGTCTGTTTTCTTTACATACTATGATCAATTATTCCATCTATTTAGTCTCTTTGTTCTCATAGAAATAGGGAATGGCCATGAAACAGACCAAAAGTTTAGCAGCACTGACACCTGGGCCCATCGGGAGTTTTTCTGGTATCCCGGTGGGCCAGTCCGACACTGGCTACAACGAACAATATATGTGGTCCAGGGCTTGGAAAATTGATTCTGCTTTATCTAATTCAGATCAGCTTAGTTTGAACAAACAAAAAGATATATGACCAATTTAATGCTATGACAAGATCTGAGATTCTTTTTCATATGATGTTCTCCAGTTCCCTCTACATTTTCCTCACCCTGATGTGGATCTTCAGAATCTGTCTCCTCTCCTTTTTTTCCTTTGGATTTCTTACTATTTTTTTCTGTCTGTGCAATTGGATCTTGGCCTTCTAATTTCTTCTTTATCTTCTGTAATGGAGAAGCTGGTGGAATTAAAAAATGCATTGCTTACCATGTAAAAACAAAGCACTTTATAACGAACAACCCAAATTTTCATCTAAACATAAAGTCATAACAAATTTACAGAATTTAGTTGTTTTTTTAATACAACTAGCAATATTGTTTATTGCTGTGAGAGCTATAAGGGTGCTGATAAACAGAAAATGTCTTCTCTGTTTAAAGGATTTTGCTATTTGGCTCTGGAAGCTTTTGTATTCTGAAAGGAACAGGCAAGCCAGACAATCCATTCCAGTTGTCCAGCTCACATATTGGAGAACACTTTGTCATGAGGAAAGACCCCATTTAGATTACAAGACCTCTCTAGCTGTGCCATATTCTTTTGCTACCCTAGTATTAGTGCATTGGCTTGTATAGGACTGATGGTCACAGTAAAATCAACAAGACAATACTGGAAAATGGACCACACCTCCGCAAAGAAAATTTTATTTTATTAATGGCTATTAAAAGATTTGCTTGGGGAAGCTACTAGAATTGTTAAGTATGAATAAACACATTTTTAAGAGTTTTTTATTGCACATTTGACAATACAGTAAAATGCATATAACCAAAATACACCATAGAATCTTAATGGTAATGCAATAACTTGACAGTTTAATATTGTTACATCACAAAAATAATAATAATCGGGGTTAATTGCCCTTCTTGCTGCAGGTGATAAACATTAAGCCATTTCTCCCATATTTTACCGAATTTGTTGGGCATTCCACGAGCTTCATAAGTTATCTTAATTATTGGAAGCATACGATTCACCAAATTTATCCAGCGATCATAGGAGGGAGGTTTGGATTGCAGCCAGTGTTGAACTATGGTCTTCCTGGCGTAGAACAGTAGTGTCCTGTACAAAATTCTGGTATATTATGTGGATCTAAGTCATCTATAACCCCCAGAACACAAGCTTTGGGAGAAATAACTTGAGGCAAATCTAAATAGTCATTAAGGCATTGAACCACTTTTCTCCAAAAATTATAAATTTGGGGACATACCCAGATAACATGGAGGAAATCAGCTGAAGGGTATTGACATTAGGGACACATAGGAGATTTGTTAGGGAAGATTCGATACAGTCTATTAGGGGAGTAATAATACAGATGCAGTATTTTAAAGCTAATCAACCTATCCCGTGTATAAATCAGATAATAATATGCTCTGTCAGTGGCCTCTTCCCATACTGTATATCTTCCGTAATTGAAGGTAGAATCGTTTGCCATTTACGAAAAGCTGACATTTGCTGGAACCCCGGAAACTGGTCTCAGTCCTATATAAAGCCCTGTTAGAGGCAAAGCCTCTAACAGGGCCTTATATAGGACTGAGACCAGTTTCCGGGGTTCCAGCAAATGTACTGCATTACTGACCTCAAATTTATGATACACAGGGTTATAGCCCTTGAATTGTCCCCTAAACGCATGCTTTAATTGCATATATCTAAAGGGGTCTATTGGATTATCCGGATGTTTGTGTTGAAGCTGGGGCAAAGTTGGAAAAGTACCCTGGTCTAGCAGGTCTCCCAGGGACTTGATCTGCATATTGGGCCAATATATAAAGTCTAGGAGATTCCTGAAGTGAGAGAGGTGCGAATTACCCCAAAGTGGAGTGTGCGAGGAAATCAGATATGGATTGATCTTGCTAATACGCAGAGCCTCTTGCCATGCTAGGTATGGAGTCTTCAGCACTGGTGGTAAGGGATTAGAGTCTTTTAGTTTGTGCATGGGACATAGTGAGAGTGATTCTAGTGACCTTAGTAATAGCGCATGCAGGAGCATATTAGGGTCTTCCGGATTAGGATTAAACCAAGCATGTATATGCGATAGCTGTGCTGCTGCTAGGTAGTAACCCCACAGATATGGTAGACCCAAGCCACCCTTTGGTATTGAAGCAGTTAGCAACTTCCAGGAGAGTCTAGGTTGTTTTCCGGACCAAATAAAAGATATCAGGATGGAATTCACTTTTTTAAAATAGGAGGTTGGTATATTAGTTGGGGAGTTCCTAAAAAAATAAAGGAATTTGGGTAAATAAATCATTTTAAAAAGGTTTATTTTCCCCCGCATAGTAAGCGCCATTTGTTTCCAGGACGCAACCACCGTGGTGAATTTGTCTAACAGAGGGGTTAAATTTAGATTCATGAATTCAAGCCCGTTAGAGCCTACATTAATCCCTAGGTACTTAACTCTGGGAGCCCATATAAGTGCAGTGTTGGCGGAACATAAGTGTTGGGGAATGTTGTCAATGGGCATTATGAAGGATTTGTCCCAGTTAATCTTCAAATTTGAATATTTACTAAAGGCCTGTATGACACTTAGTGCCGTATGAAGAGATAGGCCGGGGTCAGCCAAAAATAACAAAATATCATCAGCGTAAGGGGCTATACGTTCCTCACAGGTTTTATATTTGAGGCCTGAAATGTTATTGGCGCTGCGAATCACTAGGGCCAGAGGTTCAATCGCCAGAGTGAACAATAGGGGGGACAGTATACAGCCTTGACGGGTGCCCTGATGTAATTTAAAGGGTTTAGATGTTGAGTTATTAACCCGGACCTGTGCGACTGGTTCCACATAAAGTAGCTGTATCCATGAAATTAATTTAGGCCCAATTCCAAAAGCTTTAAGGGTCTCCTATATGAAGGGCCACTCCACCGTATCAAAGGCTTTGGCACAGTCGAGGGAACCCACGACACGAGAGCCAGCATTATCATGGGTAATCTGTAGGTTAGTATACAATCTGCGAATGTTAATAGAGATGGACTTATTGGGCATAAAGCCAGATTGGTCTTGGTGTACAATTGAAGTGATAACTTTTAGTAACCTAGATGCTAAAATTTGGGCAAGTAACTTGGCATCGGAATTTATTAAAGAGATGGGTCTATGCGAGTCTCACAGGTCCGGGTCCTTCCCAGCTTTATGAATCAGCACAATTATAGCCGAGTACATGGATGCTGGAAGTTTGCCTGACTCCCTTGAGGCCTCAAGCATCTGTAGGAAGTTGGGAACAAAGTCAGCCGCCACTAGTCTGTACCATTCAGCCGGGAGACCATCGGGTCCAGGGGTTTTGTTGGTGGGGAATGAATGCAAAGCATCTGTTATCTCTTGCACTGTAATGGGGTTTTCTAGGAATTACCTTTGCTGGTGATCCAATTTTGGGCAGTAAAGACTAGTAATGTGATTTTTGATTTCCTCAAGGGAGCAAGTCAATTGAGATTTGTACAAGTTGGTGTAAAATTCCCTGAACACTTCAATGATTGCAGAAGGGGACTCTACAATATCCCCCTTGTAATCTTTTTTTCTGGGAATTATCGTGTTAGGTGTGACTGCGTTAGCTAAATATGCTAGTGTCCTACCCGTCTTTGCCACTTGATCAAACAACCGCTGGGAAGTGTAGAGCAGTTTTTCCTGTGTCAGGGTTGTGTTAACTAATTCCAATTCCCTCTGAGCTTTACAAAGCCGGATATGGTTGGCTTCTGATGGGTCATCATTAAAGTCCCTTTCGGCATTGCATACCTCTTTCTTGGCCTCCTCCACCCATTGCTTCATATTATTCCTTGCCTTAGTAATAGCCGCAACTAATGAACCCCTGGCCACTGCTTTGGAAGCGTCCCAACACACTGCAGGGGATGCAGAGTTGCTATTTAAGCCCCAATATTCTGTGTATTCCTGGGTAACTGATTCCTGCACCTCAGGATTTTTTAACCAAAGGGGACTAAGTCTCCACACCCTGTCTGATATATTTAACCCCACTTGCACTGTTATGGTCAGAAAATGCTTGTGGCAGATATTCAACTGACAATACCCAGGATAAAAATTCAGAAATCAATTCTTGACAGAGTTTTGTGTGTGGCTCAGTGGTATGAGTATAGTCTTATATTTGGCTTTTTCCATCTCCATTCATCTATTAATCCCAACGTTTCTGTCCAAGTAACCAGTAGAGTAGGTGCCTTTCCTTGAGAAGACAATTTATCTAATTGAGGGTCCAGGCTATGGAGGTAGATCCAGGACTTTCTTAAAAACTTGAACAAACGTATCTATTGACATGGGGGGAGGTAGATACATGTTAACTAGCACCAGGGGAACAGTATTTAGCTTACAATACATGATTATATATTTGCCATAGTGAACTAAGTGGATCCTGAGAAGTTCAAACATTATATGCTTCCTGGCGAGTATCGCAACCCCTCTAGCATGTGTTGAAAATGTGGGATGATAGTGATGAGCCACCCATGCTTTTTTAAGAGCAAGAATTTTTTGTCCCACCAAATGTGTTTCTTGCAGGACCACTATTGAGGGAGTGAAGGATTTAATGTATTGAAAAAGTTGAGCTCTTTTAAATTTGAAGTTTAGGCCCCTGACGTTCTATGAGCAAATTGTTAAGGTGGCCATTTCCACCAGATATTGATTGTGACAGGAGAAAATAATAGTGAAATATCTATCTTGGACTGATTGTCAAACGCATTTGGTTTGTGCAAAACAAATAGCAAAATATAAACAATTAACACCCATTTCCCAACAACTTGTCCTTCGCACCACTGCTTATTCATGATGAATAAGCCTTTACACCAAATTTTGAAAATATCAGAAGCAAAGATAGGTTAAGTCACACAACGTGAGGAGGCTCCCAAACAGGCAGTGATACTATTAGCTAAACATATCAACTTTGAATAATGTGAGCAGTATACATTTGCCGCTACATATCTGCCTTCTTGCATGTCCAACAGCAAAGATCGCCCTGTTGATGCAAATAGGTAGATCAAGCAACAGTGCGTATATTTGTGAAGTCCGACTACACAGCTGTAGAATGTCCATGTCGCCCTTTAACGATAAGTTGACTTGGACCTTGTGTTTTGTTGGATGGCAATTGCAGACTATTAAGGGTCGTTCACTTCCCGGGCTGGAGAGCACCGCGCCTGGTTCCTCGAGTGATGCGTTTCTATCCACTGTATCACAGCCTCAGGTTGATCAAAAAACACAGTAGAATCACCCAATGTAATACGCAGTTTTGCTGCAAAGAGCATCGCGTACTGGATTTTGAGTGCCCTCAGTTGACGGTGACTTCTGTAAAGGTGCCACATTTTTTCTGTACCATGAGTGCCAGGTGGAGGTCGGCACGCCGCAACCCGGTGGGCGCGTTCCACCGCAAACTGCGGTGAAAATTGGTCCATGCCAAGGTTGTCCTTTAACCAGGCCTCAATAAAAGTATCCGTATGGACGCCTTCACTTCCCTCCGGTAAGCCAATTATACGGAGATGGACCTGCGTTGTAGATTTTTAAGATCATTGACATGCGCAAAAAGTAAACGCTGGTCGTTTGGAGCTGTTGCACTTGCCTTTGAAGTGGCGAAAAATCAACCTCCAGGGTTCCAATTCTCTGTTCCGCTTCAATTGTGCGCTCTCGAAGTTTCTGCACACCATGACGCAGCAGGGAGAGGTCCATTTTAATCTCCTCCATTGTCGAAGTCATGATAGTGGCAGTTTCTGTAATCTGAGTCGTTAATGACGATTTGGAGTCAGATGTCGGCAGCATTAATGAGTGGAGAGTAGTCTCAATGGGTTGCTCGCCTGAGATATCCGGCTGTGGTGAGCTGGACTGGCTGGGACGCGCGGGCCCTTTAGTGCTAGTGTCATCTCGCCGCCATCTTGTGGGTTCGCTTTTGTGAATAGTTTTTGAAAACTATCTGCCTTCGTTTTACCAGAGCTTTTGTAAGGCATCTCAGTAGTAGTAGTACACCTTAGCAGTGCAGTCCGGGTTAGTAGAAGCTGTTAAGCCACTTGAAAATTGGCACAGGATAGATGATGTAGCAGGATCCTCAGCACAGCACGTCCACTCTGTTTCACATCCTATCTCCCTATCACAAATTTAAAAGCTTCTTCCACTTTTTATCATACTTATGCTGAAAGATTGGCTATTACGGAGTTGAGTGATAAAATTATGATTGTGGATAAAGGAGGTTGTGTGGCAGTCCTATATACTGATTATTATCTCAAAGAGGAATATCGTCAAATACGTGATGTTAATACATATTGTAAATTTAATAGTGACCCTACCTCCAGCTATAGCTCTGCCCTAAGGTCGCTTTTGTACCTTTTGGGTATTACTTGATATTTTAACTTCAGCTAAGGTTGATTTCATTATTAGAGATCATCTAGTGATACCTATATTTCACCATTTGCCAAAGGTACACAAGCGACCACAAAATCTTGAGGGCAGGTCCATAGTGGTAGGTACAGGCTCATCTTTGGAGGGTCTCTCCATATGGATAAACAAATGCCTTTAGCCATTTGTGGTTTAAGTTGGATTTAGAATTGCTTCATTACATACATGTCTTAAATAAGTTACAAGATGTGATATGGGATAAACAATTGGGTAACGTTAGACTCGAGCATTACCCATAAATTGGGTATAGCATCTGTACTTTGTGACACTTCTCTGATTATTCTGATGTTCTATTGTATTTCTTGCTTAATCACAACTCTTTTATGTTCGATGGGAGTTTTTCCCTCCAAGTGTGTGGGACGGCTATGGGGGCAGCCTATGCCCCCTCATACTCCAAGCTTTATACAGGTCGGTGGTAGGAGGTGCCTCGCCCTTTTAGGGATCAAGTGATACGGTATGGTTGTTATATAGATGACCTACTGCTAATTTGGAAACGTGGTCCTTTGTCTCCTGAAGCCTGTTAATAATATGAATTTGTCTTTTAAAATGAGTCAGAGTAACTACAAATTTGATTTTTTTGAGTGTATTTCCTTGATGGATGAACATGGAAAATTGGTGGTGAGTGAGATCTATAGAAAACCTGTATCTGGCAACACTTTGTTACATGCTAGGAAGTACCACCCTAAAAACACAATAAAAGCTCTACCATATTCCCAATTTCTCTGTATTAGGAGAAATTGTTTGAATGCTGATGGATATCATTGGCATGCTAAGGTTTTAAAAACAGACTTCTGCAAAGATCTTATTATCAGTATACTATTCAACAAGCCTATGAAAGGGCAACTATATCTAATCATAATTGTCTTTTATATACAACACATAAAGACAAAGGACAAGTGCACACTGTAAGGGGAATCATATTTCTCTACTGAATATAGCAAATAATTCAAGCAGGTAAAATCAATTATGTATAAATACCTATCAATTTTGAACGGTGATCAAAAATTTAAAAGGATTTTGGAAAACATTGAAATTAAATGTGAGTCGCGTAAGGCCCCAATTTTGGCTAATATTTTGTCATTACAGATAGGCAGCATAGTAAACGAGCTAGGATGGGAAACACGTGGCTGGATGTACTTTTCAATGTGGTAGTTCAAAAGTGCTTGTGGAACTGTCAATAGCAATAAATATTTTATATCCCATACTACTGCTGGGAAATATTATATAAAAATATTATATAAAAGGGCATTTTAATTGTAACAGTATTTGTGGGATGCACTATAAATACATTAAAAGATCACATTAGGGAGCATTTATCTGCTATTAAAAATGTGAATAAAGAAATTCAGTGAAAAACAGTGAAACAGTGAAATTATAAACAGATATGAGGGATTGGATGTCAGTTGTATTATCTGTTATTTGTAATTTATACCTGACACTATTTGTTGAAGCTATGCCTGTTAGTGTTTTGAGTTTAAGTTAAGTTGTTTTTTTTTGGGGGGGAGTGTTTTTAGTGATTTTGAATGCTGATCTGATTGATCCAAGTATAGGAGAAGGAAGAATTTGACTTGATAAAGGGTATTGAACCCGAAACATGTTGTGTTTATCACTGCCTGGAATAAAAACTTGTTTGCAGTAATACTGCTGGAGTTCCTCTTCCTTCTCCTATACTTGGATCTTTTGCAGCAGTTGCAGGGTCGGACTGGGCCAGCAGGGTGCCGGGAAAAAACCTGGGGGCTCTAGTGGTCAGCCACCTGGATTTCTTCTTGGGGCTTCTGCCTCAGGGCCCCCCTCCAGACCCTGAGGGCAAACTGCCTCAGGGCCTCCCATCTGGCAACCACGACGCGGCTCGAGTGCGCAAGCTTTTTGACGCAAACAAATAGTGCGTGCACTGACGCGCACGCGTAAGTGCACACAGTCGCGGGGGGGGTTGCAGGATGGGAGGCAGTGAGGCAGCAGCCCTCAGAGTCCGGAGGAAGGGCCCTGAGGCAGAAGCTCCGGTCGGCCCCGGGCCGGGGCCCCCCAGTCCGACCCTGTTTATAAGCCTGACTATTGCTCCTAGCTTGGTCACTAAGCTTACAGCTGAAGTTCTAGCTCCTGCTATTCGTGTTCCTGAATTCCTGTCTCCAAGCTCCTAGTACCTTTCTGATTTTTGTTGCTGAGTTCCTTCCTTGTCTGTGACCCCAGCCTTGTTCATGGGCTCCTGTCCCCTCCTTGTCCTATTTCTGTTGATTCCCTGGTTTTTGCTCTTGGACTCCATTTACCTGCTGCCTGACCCAACCTTTTGGCCTGATTACTGGACTCAATTCCTGCCTGCTGTTTGCTCCTATGACTGACCTGTATATTTATGTATTTATTTTCACCTTGCACCTGTTTCTGTTTTGTTTTTGTCTTTATTAAACCTTGCAATTACTTAGCACTCCAATATGGCTTCTGGACTCAGTTCTGCCATTTATGGCTATACCCCAGGTTACCCAGTATACAGACTCCCACATGATTGCTTCTCTGCGGTGATAGTAACAGTGATGTTAGGCCCTAGGCAAATTGCTGGATATAGCCAGTTGGCCCACACTAAATCAGATTCAACCACTGTGTTCATGTATAAGGCTAATACATATTCCATTCTCTTAACCTTCTTGATGTGAGTGTTGAGGTGTCGAGTATAGTTTTTTAGTATGATATTTTGTATTACATATATATGTGTGTGTTTGCTATACAGCAATGTATGACATTTTGACACTGTAAAATCAGTATAAACATATACTTGTTTTTTTCAAATAAAAAATAGATAAAATTAAATTCATGGACCTATACATAAGCAGTGTTGTATGTATTATTTATCAAAATAAGACTTACCCATAGCACAACATAGAAGGCATGCAGTAAAAATTAAGAAAGAATCTGTTAAACAGGTGTAAGTTATATTAGTGTAACCCTTATGTTTACACTTACCAAATAATGAGAAAGAGAGACCTGAATGTCAACATTATGCAATCACTCATATGAGACACAACTAAAGGTAGACAAACAATGTGACATGAAACAAATAATATAAATGTCGATAAAACATACTGTAGAAATGTACCCAAGCCTAATGAATCCTGTGCAATGCAATAAAAATTTAAATGTAACAGAAATTGTTACTGTTATCAAGGTTGTAGCATAGCCAGCCTGTTCGCTAAATCATATAATTCTGCATACTTTTATATTTTAGTTTTTAAGTGTTTTTAGGGCATATCATGTGTTTAAAGGGGTTGCTCACCTTTAAAACCTTTTTTCAGTTGAGTTTTCAGGCTGTTTTTTTACTGTTTTTCTGATACTGAAGTCTAAAGATTCATTTTTCACCTTCTTATTTCTTTTTCAAACAGCTCAGGGAAGAGGGGTTGCAGACTCTGTACCTGTTATATTGATGCATTTAGAAGCCCATTTACTAATAATCAAATTTAAATTTTGTTCCACGAATCTCAAAAAAATTTTGGATTTCCTATATTTCTAAAAATCGCTAAAATTTGAGATTTATTAACTGTAACCTGTAATGAAAAACTTCACCAAGTAAAAGTGGTCAAGGTCCTATAGAAGTCAATGGGAGCTGCTGATCTGATTTGACCACTTTAAATCAATTCGGTTTTCAAAAAAAAATTTCTGCTAGTAATTGTCAAAAAACTTACATTTTTAGAGGTTTTCATTGTATTTGTATTATTTAATAAATTCATTGACAATCATGGTTTTAGAGTTTGTGAGTTTAGTTGCGATTTCAAAAATCCGACATTTAACCCGTAGAATCTAGGTTCTGTGAAAAAGTCACTTGGAATGCCACAGAACGTGGAATCTACGTTCGGCAGCATTAAAGGTTTTGGGAATGGAGAAGTGGCTTTTAAAGCCGCTGGCTCCATTCCTTCTCATCCCCCAGCCCCTCAGGGGGGCCATACACATTTACAACACTCACACATGCTTGCAAATGCAAACAACATGCAATTGGCCAATTGTACATACGCATAAACACTTACACTATTTTGTGTCCTTTGTGTCTGTTTTTTTGCCTGAAAAACTGTTTTATTGGCATTGTGAATAGCGTATTTGCTAATTGCACTGCGCAATACCTTTTGTATATTATTTTGGTGATTATTTTGCAATTTCGGTGATTTGGTGCATTTTTAGCCATTTTATTGCATGTTTGGCCATTTTATTACATTTTCAGCTTTGCGTAGGTGTTGTTTGCTTATTTCTGTCCATAAAAACCTATTTAGACATGCTAAAATATTCAAACTTTGATTCTGACTGCTGATTACACTAGGCTGTTCTTTGTTACTTCATTTTGCCCATGGAAATTTTGTCTGCTATATATCCATTTGGGGGTCCCTGTGTGTGACATAGTTTTGTAAATCTATGGATATTGAGCATCAAGCTGTTCGCTAGATCCCTGTCATTTATATTTAGGATGCCTTTTGCTGGTGCATTACGAAATGTGGGGGATATAATGGTGCAAAATGCAAGCTTTGTGACTATATTCATAAATTAAAAAAATAAATAAATTAAAAAAAAGCGTTATGTTTAGCATAGCTTTGCCATTTGGTAGTTTGCAGAAGAAAGATGTAGTTACCTGTTTTAGATTTTTCAGAATGTGTACTTTTAGAAAATATATGGTTTTATAGGGTATCCATACTGTTAGGGGTCTCATGGCACATAATATACATACAGGGTGCTTAAATTGTAGTAGCCAGAGTCTCATACGTGAGAATTCATATACACTATTTGGATTTGGGGGTCTCTGTATGCCACATGGTTTGCTAAATCTATGCATATTGGGCGTCAAACTGTTTAGTAGACCCCCAAAATGTCAAATCTACTGGCACTTAAAGGGTTAATAATTAAGCCCTTTTTTAAAAAAAAAAGTTTATTTCTTATCTTTGTCCCTGCTGAGCTGAATCCTTGAGTTACATTGTTAGAATTGATACAATAGTTGCTAATAATCCACAAATGCTGATGAGAAAGGTATTGTATCAAATTGTAACAGTTCAGAATCTGCACCTGAATTACTGAATTGCCAGACTGACCAGAGACACGAACATTAAACTTTAAACTTCAATTTTGGAAAAACAGTAAAAAAATAAAAAGATGAAAAAAAATTGAAAAGTCTTTATTTCTGGTGAACAAAGTCCAATAACTGCAGCACACTGTTAGTTGTAGTTCTTTTTCAACGTTGTGGTTTTATTAGCTCAATTGTGCAGGTAGACAAAAAAAGGGGCAACGTATCGGGCCTCACAGGGCCCTTTCTCAAGCCTATTTTTCACCTTATTTCTGGTGAACAATCTGAAAAGAACTGAGAAAAGTGTTTGGAAGGTGAACAACCCCTTTAAATGTCACTTTAAAGGCTGGGGACAAAAAGCTTATAAGCCAAGTGTGAATCTTCTTTGCAGACCCAGACCCACTACCTGCCAGACCGCCCTCTCCTGCCCTGGACTCCCGAAGAAAAAAAGGTATGCACGCGGGTGTGCACACGCAAAGGAGACAGGGGGAGGGGCAGGCAGACGAGCTGAAGGGAAGGCAGGTTGTGGCAAGGGCTGGGGGCACAGAGGGGACTTTGCACCGGGGGCGGGATGGGGGCTCCTGAGACAGCAGCCCAGTGGGCCCTGGGACCCCCAGTCTGACCTTGAAACTTTATTAATATAGAAAAATTACCCTTTAAGTTTTAAATTCAGTTTAGGTGTGTGATCTGTAATTCCTTAAAGGAGAACTAACCCCTAAAAATTGATATGGTTAAAATTGCCATATTTCATATACTGAACTTATTGTACCATCCTAAAGTTTCAGTTTCTCAATAACAGCAATGATCCAGGACTTCAACTTTGTCACAAGGGGTCACCATCTTGGAAAGTGTCTTTGACACTCACATGCTCAGTGGGCTCTGAACAGCTGTTGAGAAGCTAAACTTAGTGGTTGTTGATAACATTATTAGCTGACATGTAGTAATTTTCTGTATTCTGTACCATCCCATCGCAATATAAGGCTGTAATCAGCCTTATATTGTGACATTTCTATTCTGAATAAACAGTATATTGTGAGTCAGTCCCTAAGCTCAGTAATGACAGCAGCACAAACATGTGCAGTGAATCAGCAGAAAAGAAGATGGGGAGCTACTGGGGCATCTTTGGAGGCAAATATCTTCCCAGATAAAGGGGTGTGGTTGCATTGGGCTGGCACAGAAGCCCAAAACATAATGTACATACAGCATTTCTAGCCTACTGCTTTAGTTAGGCTTTAGTTTAAGTGTTTTTAATCTAAATATTACTTTTAAGTTGCCAGCTTTTGATTAAATCATCATTGAATTATGTTAATGATATGCACATTTTACTGCCTATTACCACTTATAGGCCTGTGGAACATCAGAACGAAAACTGTTCTACAAAAGGAAAAATGTTAATTTGTTGCACAATACATAATGCTGTACATTTCACTGCTAAAAATTTAATCAAAGATTGTAACAGCTGTAATTCTTAGGTCTACTGTTATGAAACTGTAGTTGCAAGATGTTGTTTGTGTTTCATTGGTATAGTATTTATTTTCAACTCCTAGTGCGTGGCTTAAATAATCAGTATAATATACATAATATATGACAAAATATTAAACTCAATTCAAAACATGAAATACTAATAATATATATTATTGTTTTTCTAAAAACTTGTACCTCCACTGCTGATAATATATATATATTGAATTACCACTTTTCTTTACAGTATTGACCTTAATATTCTCCATAATAACTGTGCTGGAAATATGCAGCCCATAGACAATAGTTAAAGAGAACTCTTTTAAGGAGGTAGTTCACCTTCCAAACAATTCAGTTCAGTTGTTTTGACCAAAATGAAAGACTTTCAATAGGTTTGCTTTTTCAATTTTTTTACTGTTTTTCCAAATTTGAAGTTGAAAGTTCCTGTCTCTGGTGTTTCAATTTGACAGCTCAATGATCAATCAATCAATCAATCAATTTATCAATCAAACACATAATAATGCTATATTTAGTTTTATCTCTTTACTTTGTATCAGCATGCATCCACCAACAGAAAGGTACAAAGTACAGTCTTTTTTTAATAGCTTGTGTTTTATAATTGAGACTGGTTTGCGCACCATCTGCATTATTACTAAAATATTGTTTCTGCATCAGCTTTGTGTGGGGGTGGGAGGATCTTAAAGTTTATACTCCATTTGCTACTGCATTAAACCTTTCACCAATTACTGTTTAATTTATATCAGTAATTCCTAGCCACACACAATAAAAAGAGTATATCCAATACTGTACCATTAAATTATTGTAAATAGATGATCTGTTACTTTGAACCCCGAAGAACCCTAGCTTCCCAGATTCCCAACCAGTTTGCTACACTTACCTTACTGCTTGCCATGGTTTACTGAGATAGAAGCTCCTTGTAACATGATGTCCAGGTCCCTTAAACCCTGATACAACTGTCATTTAGAGAATGAAGCAATGGCTATTTGATGCTGGTCACATAAACATGCTAATTACGGATTATCCTGGGTCACTAATCTTTCTGTAACCATCTGTCTTTACATCACTGACAGTGAAAAAATAATGCAGGGTATAATAGTAAGCACATGTTAGCAGTAACATTATGTACATGTCTTTTTAAAGTGTTGTAGCCAGTATAGTGATTTGTAAATCAGTGCTACAATAAAATTATTATTCTACAGGTGCAGCTATGGGTCATTCTTCTAGCAAGCATTTAAAGGGTTTGTTCACCTTCAAAAAAAATTCAGTTCAGTTGGTTTTAGAAATAAATACTTTTTCAATTGCTTTCTATTTTCTATTTGTGACTGTCTTTCTAATATTGAAGTGTAAAGTTTAATTTTTCACCTTCTGAAGCGGCTCTGGGAGGGGGGGAGTTCTGTAACTGTCTTAAATTGATACATTTAGTTGATTCATTTCTTATCTTTAGCCCTGCTGAGCAGAATCCCTGAGCTTCATTGATACAATAGTTGGTAATATTCCACAGATACTGCTTCGTCATCTATAAACTAATTGTATCAACTACTGTAGCAATTTGTAACAGTTCAGAATGCACCTGGATCACTGAGCTGCCAGACTGAAACACCAGAGGCAGAAATATTAAACTTTAAACTTCAATTTTGGTAAAACAGTAAAAAAAAAACAAAAGATGGAAAGCAATTGAAAAAAAGGTTATTTCTGTTTATGGTGAACAATCTGAAAACACCTGAACTGAAAAAGTATTTGGAAGGTGAACAGTTGCTTTAACATTTTCAAAGTAAAATTTTAAATTCGTTCTGTTTTGTAGTCTACTCGTAAAATATGAAACAGAAGGTAACAGGCGTGTATATCATCTAACATCTAACAATTGTTTTGACAAATCATCATAATCTTCCTAAGAACTGAAATACAGAGAACCCAAATTATGATCCTTGTATTGAGAAATGAATCTGGCAGCACAATAGATTATCGGACAATTTCTATTGTATTAATACACCTTTCCTATTCTTTACCATAAACAAATAATGATTAATGATTTACATTGATGATTAAACCTTCAGTCTTTTTCCTCCTGCTGGTCCAGATACAATCTCTTTAAGTATCAATATAAAATGTCTAACGAAAAGGCCACATGGCTAATGGTAGAGTAAACAACAAAATGTATAAAGTGGATATAGCTTAGTATGTTATAAAACAATCAATTCACCTTTTGTGACCAATCAATTGTGTGTGTCTTGAAAATGTTTGGGATAAGTTACCCTTTAACCCTTATAGAGGCCAGGGAGGGATTATAATATGAGCGCTTCAACCATGCAGTATCCTATTTGCCCATAACAGAATGTCCTCCATTGTTGTTTACTCCACCGTTAGCCATATGGTGCTGGCCATTTCATTGGACATATTCTCTACCATGTAATCTTCTACTAAAGATTTTAAAATGCTTTAGGCCATTATTTTGTATTTATTGGTGTGCTCTTGCTATAAACTCTTCCTCTTGCACATACACACTCATTTTATAATGATTACAATCCCTTTTATTTATTTTATATAAAATGTAATAATGCTATTCAGTTTCCTATTATTTCAAAAGTAAATAAAGCATTTTTCCATCCAAGTGGAACTGTTTTATAATGCTTTCTGATGTCCTGCTTACTGCCTAGTTTGTGACCCTAATACAAAGACTTTAACATTGCACATTTATTAAATAGTCTGAACTATATTATAGAGGGGAAAGGGGAAGATTTTTCCTCTAATATAGAACAATGTCAGTGGCATAACTATATAGGAGGCAGACCCTGTGGCTGCAGGGAGGCCTGGACCATGGGGTCCTCTTTCTCTATAGCTTTAAAGAAATCCCTGTTCACCAGCCAAATAAAGCTGGGGATTTGAGAGGGAGAAAGGTGGGTGGGCATGAAGGAAGGAGAATGGGCTGGCAGACAGGGGATAGCTGTAATTTTGAAGTGCGCACCCGAGCCCCGGCCCTCAGAAGTTCTTTTTGAGAGGGGGCAGCATGATCTAGGTTCATTTGGTAATTACTCTTCCCAGTCTACATGTCTGTTACTCACCTTTCTGACAGACACTGCTCTTGCAAGACATTTTCGCTAAAGAGATACTGACACCAGAAATTATGACTTTTTTACATCTATCATAATATTGACTTTGCATGCTACTTATAAGTATTTGCCCAATGTTTTTACATAACCTGACTCTGACTCCCTGTGTTTGTCTAACATTAGAAACCCTAACTGACAGGCTGAGATGGGACAGTTAGGTTGGCAAAACAGTCAGGTTTAGGAACTTCAACTAACAATTACTTACCAAAACAGAACTTTCAGCAAAAAACCATCAGCATGACCTATAGGTAACTTTTAATGTACATACATATTTCAAAAAGTAGTTTTTTAGTGTCAGTCAGTGCCAGGCCATGCTGGGCAGGCGCCCTAGACAGGCCCGGCAGTCGCGTGCGCCTGTGTAGTGTGCGCGTGCGCATGCACGAATTTGCGCTCGCGTGCGCATGCGCACAAAGTTCGAAAAATGCATAGAGTCGGGCAGAGAAGGGAACCAGACTTGGGGTAGGTGACAGAGGAGATACGTGTCTGGTGCCCTCCAAGCTTTGTGCCCTAGGCACGTGCCTACTCTGCCTACCCCTAGTTCCAGCCCTGGTGTCAGTATTACTTTAAGTGACATATTTGGCTGTCACAAACAAGTAGAATAGAAATAAATATGGTGCTAGCAGTCCTGATCCTTGATTCTAGCAGTTTTTCTTTAAAATATGCTTCTGCCAACTTGATTTTTTTTTATCTTCCTATTAAGTTGCACTAATGTTTAGGAACTCAGCTTTCAGTTACTCTTTTCTTCCCTCTATCACTCACCCTCTTTTGCTCTCAGCCCTTCTCTCAGTACAAAGACTTTACAATATTTATGGTGCTAATCTTATATTCACTTCCCCCTCCTTATTTCTTAGCTGCTCCTCTCTATTCCACTCTTGCTCACACATTTTTTAAACCAACAGACTGGTCAACAGTTTTGTGAATAATAGGATTTTCTGGTAAGCTCTTCTCAGTCTCCTGTGAAACCCCGTAATTAATCTGTTTCCATTTAATTAAAAATGCAAAAACATCTTTAAAACTCTTTCAAGCAGGGTACTTAAATCTTACTATCTAATTATGCAACCTCTGTTATAATAATATTGTATCATCTTTGTAGTTGTACAACTTTCTCTTTTATTAAAAAGAAAAACAGAGGATAGTATAATTACAAACTATTTATTAAATATACAATGCAATAGCTGCTTTCTGTTTATAAGAAGAATTGTATGTAATAAATAATCTAAACATTTGGGTCAGAGGGATCATCATGTCACACTATTTAAAAAATATAATTTTTACACCTTTTTCCATTTAATGGAGTGATGTGATATTTACAACAAGTTGCCAGAACTGTGGAAGTTGGATATTATGAAGTAAGTTATGTGGATGTTTAAGTATGCCTGGAAAGGAAGCATTGTGCCACAGTTGTATAAATATTTTTGAAAAGTAAACATAATTTCAGGCAACTTTGCAATATACATAAATTGATAAATTGACTTTTCATGATTTTTATGGTTTCCTGACAGTTCCCTAAGTCTAGCCCTCTGCTCTTCTGCTGATCTTCCTGACTACTTTGATGAGCTGGCTGACTATTGTTACTTTGTATCAGCAGCCAACTGTCCTCAGCCTCCATCCTCCAAACCCCACAATTCCATGCACATGTGATTTCAATACGGAAAGGAATCAATCAATGATTGTGGGTTATGTAGTTCCTGCATACTGTCTGTAAGCTATATAGAAGTTGTTACAATTTGTAACATCAGTGTTTAGCCCCTCCTTCCCTGCCAGGATTTCAAAAGATGCAAATAGTGAAGAACTGTTAAACAGCTGGATTTCAGCATAGAAAATGGCATTTATTCATACTCTTTGAAGAAACAGGTAGCTGTGTTGGTTATATTAAGGGTTTCTGTGTTATGCGGGCGTCTTTATCAAATTTTGGTTTGGAAGCTGGAGTTCCCCTTTAATGTGTTGCTCAAAACAAGCTATCCTCCGGGTGTCACTAATGGTCTGTACAAAAGTGCGATCAAACATTTCAAACCTTCAGACCATTTGACCACAATTTTTACCATCACAGACACAAGTTTGTCAAGCATGTTGTTTATTTTAGAAATTGTTAATACAGATACTGAAAATATCAATAAAACAGTTTGTCTTCAGCACACCACATATTTGACATTTATAGGGTGCATTCAATCCCAGGCTGCTTCAAGCCCAATGCAGTAATCTTTTAAAAAAGGGGAAAAAGAAGCATACCATGCTTCATCTTCTGCCTTCAAAGCATTTTATTGCAGCAGAGATGTGCCACATCTCTGCTGCAATAAAATGCTTTGAAGGCAGAAGCGAAGTATGCGTGCTTCTTTTTCCCCTTTTTAAAGAGACTGAAAACATAATATCTGTATTCACAATTCATAAGAATGTGTGATTGGTTTTCTAAACTGCATGGTTGTTCATCTTCCAAGTTGTTTTCAGATTGTTTTCCTAGAAATAAAGACTTTTTTCAATTACTTTCCATCTTTTTTTTTATTACCGTTTTGTAATAATGTTCTAATATTCTTGTCTTTGGTGTTTCAGTTTGACAGCTCAGTAATTAAGGTGCAGAATTTAAACTGTTACAATTTTAGTTGATACATTTCTCATCAGCATTGTGGAATATTAACTATTGCATACATTCTAACAGTTGCCTTTAATGAAACTCAAATATTCTGCTCAGCAGGGACAAAGATAAAAAATATGTATCAACTAAATGTATCAATTGAGAACAGCTTACAGGGTCGGTGACACCCCCACCCCTGAGCTGTTTTAGAAAGACATAAGAAGATAAAAAATGAAACTTTATACTGCAATATTAGAAAAGTGGTCACAAATAGAAAATAGAAATATTTGAAAGTGAACAACCCCTTCAGATGGACTGCAGAGGTCCATTGAACTCCTTTTAACGGACAAACACTCCCAGTTTGAAATTAATAGAAGGGCAGCCTGGTACAATTTGGAAGACAAGAGTGGCAAACTGTTGGCATTACTTGCCAAAGATCCACAGCAGATAACAGTTATACCCAGATTGGTCCTGCCCTCCGGGAAAGAAATTCAAAACCCACAAGTAATATCGAATGCATTTGGGGACTACTATAGGGAATTATACAGGTCCAAACGGGATCCAACAGTGGGGGTAGGAATATACCTGGCCTCTATTCCATTTCCCAAATTGATAGAGCAATAATGGATGAGGAGGTCTCAGAGGCAATTGCCAGTTTCCCAAACAATAAATCGCCAGGTCTGGACGGTATCCCACTAGAGTGGTTTAAGGCATATACAAAACATCTTGCCCCTATCCTAGCATCACTTTTCAATGCTACAGGTGACTCTGGTTCCATCCATCAAGGTTATTGAACAATGATTAGATATCGAAACATTCTGAGTGCTGAAACTACCTTCTGCACAGATTAAGCGGTCACAGAATGAAACACAGAACACAATGTGCATATAAGGTAATGTTAAAGCGTCTCAGATCCTCTAATTTAAATGAAATACTTAATTTCCTTTTTAGCACTTGCTTTTGATCACTTGAGGTTGTTGCAGATTCACATGGACACTTATTGGAAAGAAACTTTGTAGCTTCTTTGGCCATTATCACAAATATGAACACTATCAGGAATCAAGATGGGATTCTGACACACTGGTTCAGCTATTTCAAATTAAATGGATTGGAACGCATTGGGATATTTGTAATGCAATTAAGGATCACCAATGAATACTGTTGTTCCCGCCCAATACCCTCACTGTTTCCCCACCCACATTTTACCCTATTTAACACAGAACAGTATGTGATTTCACAGGCTTGAGAAAGGGTCCTTCGAGGCCCGAAATGTTGCCACATGTCTGCTCATATTTGAGCCAATAAAGTACACTTTTGAATTTTACACAAATTGCAGTGTGCTGCAGTATATTGGATTTATACATATATCAATGTACATATAACGTGTGAAACAGATACAACAAAATAAAACATCATCAATCAACTAAAATGGGAGTCCGTGATTTGTAACCTCTCACAGTGGGGGTTTTAACGGGTAAAGAGCCTTATCATGTCTACTTATCTACTAGGAAGAGGGCCAGCAGAGATGTGCCATATTAAGTCAAATTTCCCAGAGGAGGCTCTTTTAGTGAACAAATATTGCATCCTATCAATGTAGAGCTTCATTTGTTCCAACCAACCTTTGTGAGTCGGGGCCTCCGGATTTTTCCATCCCATTGTTAGATCTCTGCGAGCCTGGAAAAGACTTTGCCTAATTGTAGTCAATTGATATTTGTTGTATTGGAAGCTTTCGCCTACATTTAGTATAGCCAGTTCTGGGGTGGGTCATATTTCCACCGATACTGCATTTGAATTTGTAATACCTCACGCCAATAAAGATTCAGGTTGGGGCATTCCCACAACATGTGTATAAAAGAGCTGGTATTTACCTTGCACCGGGTGCAAGTTGGTGGATGTTGTGGATTCATTCTGTTCAACCGCACTGGTGTGAAGTATGCTCTATGAATTATGTATCTCTGAATCATTCTATGATCAGCATTTGGCGAGACAAATCTAGGGGCTTCTAGAGCATCCTGCCTTCGGCTGTCAATGTGGGAATATCTTTCTGCCAGGTTGCAAGTAGATTGGGACTAAGTCTATCATGTTTACAAAATCTCAGCAAGTCATATAAGTTGGAAAGTAAGTGTTGATTGTCTTGTAGCTCTAATATTCTACAAAAGGGGGGGTTTACCCAACTTAAAGGGGTCAGCAAGGAATGCGTGTTTGATCTGCTCATACAGTAACCAGGAAGATTCTGAAATTCCGAACTCCTGTTGGAGTACCGCAAACGGCTTGAGTGAATTGTCAGAGACAATGTGATTAATAGTCATTATACCTTTGCTAGACCATGGCCCTGCGGATTCTATGTTTTGGAATTCTTTGAGGAGATGATTGTTCCATATAGGGGTGTCAGGGTGCTTTGTTTGGGTAAGGCACAAAGATTGGGCGCGTAGCATTTCTACCCGTCTGATTCCTAAGCAACCTTTGCATAGTTGGTATCCCCAGTTTCCCGGTCAACCCCAAAAGAGTAGCAGATAGGCAGCGTGGATCTGCAGTGATCCATGGTTTTATATGAGCAAGTTGGGCTGCTAAAAATTAAAGCTCAAAGTCCGGCAAAGCCGCACCCCCATGCAAAGCTGATCTCTTTAGGATTCCAAGTCTTAATCGGGGTCGCCCTCATCCCCATATAAAGGGTCCCATTAGTTTATCCAAAGCTTGAAAATAGCTTGATGGGATGGCTATAGGAGAGTGTGACAGTATGTATAGGTTCTTAAGGAGAATGGTCATTATTATCAGACTAATTCTACCTTGTGGGATTAGCGTAAGTGAGGCCCATTGCTTAAATTTGGATTCCACCTGGCCCGGGAACGGGGACACATTCAGGTCCCAATAGGATGATGTTGGCAGTGAAACCTCTACCCCCAGGTACTTAAATTTTGAGACCACAGACAATTCAGTTGTAAGGGGAGCATTAGATTCAGGTCTGGAATCCACTGGAAGCACACTAGATTTGGATATATTGACCTTTAGGCCCGAAAAATTAACGAAGGTAGTGAGAACCTCCGTCAGTCGTTCCAATGATTTACCGCTATCCGCCAGGTAGACAAGGGAGTCATCCGCGTACAGTTTAATTTTCTCCTGGATGGACCCAAGCTTCCAACCAACTATTTCTGGATCGTTCCTTATAATGGCCGCAAGTGGTTCGATTGCCATAGCAAATAGGAGTGGGGATAGAGGGCAGCCTTGCCTTGTTCCCCGTGTAAGAGCAAATTGAGGAGAGGATATACCGTTGATGGTTACCAGTGCCGAAGGTTTCGCATATAGCAGCTGGGTAAAAGCTAGGAATTTCGGACCAATCCCCATTTTGTCCATCACCTGCCACAAGTATGCCCATTGACTGTGTCAAAGGCTTTAGCAATGTCCAGTGCCACTAACAGTCTATTTCCTTTGTTGTCATGATTCGTGGATAAATTTGATGTCCGGACAAATTCTAGGCAATATGGGGTCCTTGGCTTGAGATGCAGGAAAAAAAAATATTCACAAAAATATTCAATGAAAACAAGTTAAAAAAGTTTCTTGTAACTTTATTATTTTGTTTAATATTTTGTTTAATATTTTATAGATAAATGGCAGCGCATTAGATAAATCATACAGATAATACAGTTTAACAATGGACTTAAAAAGCACTGCAGCATGCACCTGTATTTAGTACTTGAACACTCAGTGACACAGATGGGGAGAGAAATTGAGACTCTTGGGGGGGGTTATTTATCAAAATACAAAAAATTCTTGATAATTTTATGAAAAATACTGCAACCAAATCCGTACTGATTTTATTCCCCTTATTTATCAAAACATTTTTCCAACAATTTCCTGTGTGGGGAAAAACCAAGATAAAATCGTGAAAATTTTAATTGTACAAATTTGTCATAGTTGACACCCAAAAACTATGAAATCTTTGGACTATTGCACAAAACCCAGCGCAGATCAGGATATCTTTGGGACTTCTCCCATTGACTTCTACATGAACTCAACAGGTCTGAGTTGGAATACTTTTCTATTCTGACTTTTAATAAATTCTGGGGGAAAAAATCATAAATTTGGACTTTGATAAATAACCCCCTTAGCCTTAACTTTCTAAAGTTAGAACACAGCAAGCAAGCTCCCTTAAAATTTTCTCACTGTGGAAAAACTGTTATCAGCAATACCTGAGTGTTTGTGCTTTAGTTCAGTAAACCACTTTATAGTACGAGACTAATTTAATGAATATTCAATATAATAATGAAACCAGGTAAATATGCACAGACGTAGGAAAGTTGTGAGCACTTTCATCTTTATGTACAAGGTCATCATGGAAAAATTAATATTGCACCATCATTTAAAAGGAATTTACAGTATACCCCTGTTTTCAACAGAACAGACAGAAAAAATGAAGATACTCCATGTTTGGTTCTAGATAAGTGTACAGATACCATGCCCCACCCCATTCATAATTGACTATTGCTAACAAAACACAAAGGGGTATATTTATCAAAGAGTGAAGTTAATAGTGAAGTTCCGCCACTAGAGTGAAATTCCGCCACTCTCCATTCATTGCTATGGGATTTTTATAGGCGTATTTATCAAAGGGTGAACTTTCACTTTCACCCATTGATAAATACGCCTTTCAAAATCCCATAGAAATGAATTGAGAGCTGCGGAATTTCACTCTAGTGGCGGAACTTCACTCTTTGATAAATTTACCCCAAAGGGAGAATGGAGGTTGTAAATTGAAAATTGTAAATTGTTCAAAATTCTGGAAAAAATAATACACTAAGGGGCCGATTCATCAAGTGTCGAATATCGAGGGTTAATTAACCCTCGATATTCGACTGGGAACTAAAATCGTTCGACTTCGAATTTTGAAGTCGAACGATTTAGCGCTAATCCTGCGTTCGATCGATCGAAGGCTTTTTCGTTCGATCGAACGATTAAATCGTTCGAATCGAACGATTCGAACGATTTTAATCCAACGATCGAAGGAAAATCCTTCGATCAAAAAAAGGTTAGCAAGCCTATGGGGACCTTCCCCATAGGCTAACATTGACTTCGGTAGCTTTTAGCTGCCGAAGTAGGGGGTCGAAGTTTTTTTTAAAGGGAAAGTACTTCGACTATCGAATGGTCGAATAGTCGAACTATTTTTCGTTCGATTCGTTCGATTTCGTTCGAATTCGAACGAATTTAACCAATTCGATGGTCGAAGTACCCAAAAAATACTTCGAAATTCGAATTTTTTTTATTCGAATCCTTCACTCGAGCTTAGTGAATCGGCCCCTAAATAAACCGAATAACCAATATTATTCAACTCCCCTTAATTATATTGTGATCTGGCTCTTGGTTTTACAGTCATGGCCCTTGAAAATATTATTTAGTTGAGTTGTAGCATCTGTAATTTAATTAGCCATTTTGTTTAACAATTTTTTTAAATGTATGTGTATTTTTATTTATATAGTGTTTTTTTATGTATGCAACTTCACATTTCTGTCCCCCTTAATTTACTTAGAATAGCTAGAATAAATTGAGTTAGTAAGAAAAAATAATGTTATTGCCACAATATAGGAGGATGGCGAATTGCTACCTATTTAAAGGAGAACTAAAGCCTAACTAAACAAGTAGCTATAAATGTTGTACATTATGTTTTGTGCTTCTGTACCAGCTCAATGCAACCACAGTCCCCCTTTAGCAGTGATTTTCTGATTCACTGCACATGCTCTGTGCTGCTGTTACTTACTGATCTTAGGGACCCACTCACAATATACAGTACACATAGAATATAAATGTCATGGTATAAGACTGATTAGTAATTAATAGAAATAATTACTACACGGCAGCACAGAAACCAGTGCAACTAGCATCAGAATGTAATAATCAGCCCTATAGCATCAGCTTATATTACAGGCCAACTTAATTTTCTGCTTGATAATTTTGGACAACCCCTAAGCTTAGCTTCTCAACAGCTGCTCGGACCCCACTGAGCATGAGAGTGTCACAGACACTTTCCAAGATGGTCACCCACTGTGACAGGTTTGAATTCCTGGATCATTACTGCTATTGAGAAGCTAAAATTTTAGGCGGGTGCAATAAGTTCTGTATATAAAATGTGGCATCTTTAGCCATATTAATTTTTAGTTCTCCTTTAAGAGGTTGATAGTAAAGAACTGTATTAGGGTTACAATACACTTAGTAGCAAAGTTGAGGGTTTATTTCTGTCTATTTGGTCATTGATTATATTTTTTGTTCTCATTGTTTTGGGGTTAATCTGTGCCATAGCACCTTTAAAAGAAAGGGGAGAATAGAAGGTCACATCTTCTGATTACAGATCACATGAGTCAAAACACGTAGGGAGCTGCCAAACAGGATTGCATGCCGCAACAAAAACAAGCTGGCCTTCCCCCTTACACTGTCGGTAAGAGTTATTGATGAGAACAGCAATGCACCAGGCCAGGAGACCTGAAAACACAGAGACAAAGTTGAGCGTAAATTGGCAATACAAATTGGACTTATTGCGAATATTTGAGAAGTACGCAAAGGATTGTTCACATGCAATATGACATTTTGATACCTGTATGCTGGAGAAAGGGCTATTTGCCTGATTGTTAAGATATGTATTAATGTGTGTGCTTTCATACAGATCCCATACTGATATGATACCGATACCGTGTCATGTGACATGATCTTTGTCTGCTAATGCAGAAGTGTTAATAACGTTATGTCTTTTTGAAGTAAGAGAAGCATGGTGTCTGTGTGCAGTTTCTCCTCTGTCTAAAAGAAAGCTGCAGGCTCACGTGAGATAGAGCTACCAGTAATACCATCTCTTATCAGAATGCGAACAGGTTATGGGCCCGAGAGAGAGGGAGGAAACCAATGGAGCAGGCTGATATTTGATGGAGATGAAAAGAACTATGAATTATGGGAGACAAAGTTTCTAGGCCACATGCGCCTGATGAATCTTAAAGAAACCATCCTGCATGAACCCACAGAGGGCACAGGCTTGGATGAGGACAGAAATATAAAAGAGGAGGCTTATGCTGAGTTTATTAAATTTTTGGATGATAAAAGTCTTTCTCTGATTATGAGAGAAGCAGCTGATAATGGAAGGAAAGCACTACAAATTCTGAGAAACCACTATGCTGGCAAGGTAAGCCACAAATAATTTGCTTATACACAGAGTTAACATCTCTTCAGAAAGCCGCAAACGAAAGTGTCACAGACTATATAATACGTGCAGAAACAGCCACTACAGCACTGAGAAATGCTGGAGAGACACTAAGGGGCAAATTCATCAATGGTCGAATTTCGAGGGGTTAAATCCCTCGAAATTCGACTGGGGAATAGAATCGAATAGGCAATTCGGGCAAATTTACGCGCTGGCGAATAGTCGAATTGGCGAATATTCGCCAGGCGAAAAGGCGCCCGATCAAATATTCGCTCGAAGGATTTTCGTTCGATCGAATGCCTTTTTATTCGATCAAAAACTTGGAAAACAAGTCTATGGGACTTTCCCATAGGCTTTTAAAGCAATTCGGTAGGTTTTAGGTGCCGAAGTAGGCAGTCGAAGTATTTTTAAAAGAGACAGTACTTCGATTATCGTAAGGGCGAATATTCGCAGCGTTTTTGCGCTCGATCCAGTACTTCGACTATCGAATGGCGAATAGTCGCAGAGTTTTTGCGCTCGATCTATTCGAATCATTCTACTCAGGCGAATTTACGCCAATACGATAGTCGAGGAGCACAAAAAACCACTCGAAATTCGAAGTTTTTTCATTCGAATCCTTCACTCGAGCTTGATGAATCGGCCCCCAAGTGATGGACTGTTGATTGCAATGATTCTTAATGGCCTACCTGAATCATTTAAACATCATTAAATGTTCCTATCCATATCACACAAGGTGATGGAAAAGTGAATTTTACTGAGTTTAAAACACAGTTAAGAAGTTTTGAGGACACTGAGAAATACCATGTCAGCCCAAACACTGACAATGTGATGCAGGTCAGCACCCCTGTTACAACAGTAAGGAAGAGAGGCAAAATGAACCCTGTCTACTACAACTGCAACCAAAAGGGCAGCAAAGCTAACGCATGCCCAAGCAAACTAAATAAAAGAAAGTCACAGTGGTGTAACTATTGCAAGAGCCCGACACATAAAGAGGCATTTTGCAGATGCAAGGGACGGGACAATGTAAAGCAAGCAGCTGATTACACAGAGCTACAATTTGCCTTCAAAATAAGTGAGAGGCAGTAAAACAGTTTAACACCAAAGGGACTAATGGTGGATACAGGGGCAACATCATATATAATTACAAACATTAAAAAGTTTTAAAGATTTGATGAGACATTCAAGCCGGAGAACCACTACATGGAGTCTGCGGATGGTAAAAAGACTTCTGGTGTAGCGCTGAGGAGAGGTGACGCAGAAGTGTGCCTGACTGACAGCAAGGGGAACAAAGTAAAGACAACATTACTAAATGCACTGTATATCCCCACATATTCACAGGACAAGCAATGGTGCATCTGTTAAATTTCAACAAGATGAGAGTGAACTGATCCATAAGAACGGTTCCAAATACACCATCAAGAAATATAATCGGCTTTATTATATGAACACTTTTGATGAGACTGGTGACAGTTGTTATGGTTGTTATGATATTCAAACCTGACATGAAATCCTTGGTCACTGTAATTATGATGATCACTTGAACTAATACACGTTGATTTAGCAGGCCTCATAGAGCCAATAGCAAAAGATGGCTTGATATGCCATAGCATTTACTGATGATTACTCCGGTGCAGTATTTGTGTACTTTCTGAAAAATAAGAGTGATACAGTATTAACCACAGAAAAGTTCATTGCTTATACTGCCCCTTATGGGACTATCAAATGTATACGGTCTGATAATGCACAGAAATTAGGCAATTAAGTACTTTCAGTCACTGCTCAGTAAAAAGAGCATAAGACATGAGACCTCTGCACCTTACTCACCCCATCAAAATGGGACTGCTGAGAGAAATTGGAGAACATTTATTTGAGATGCTGATGATATAGGGAAAGGTATGTATGCCCTGTATTAAACCCAAATCCAGGGGAGGTCACAGTATCTGAAGTTGAGAGTGCAATGGGCAATAATAATGGCCAAATAGAGGACAGCCATTGTACAAGATATACCAAAAGGGACAGAAAAGCCCCTCAATATTTAGATGAATATGTACTAAAGTCAGATTGTAATGATCAAATACTGACAAACATTGACAGACATTGACTACTGTTACAGAGCACATGGTGTACCACAAACTTTTAGAGACGCCATAGATTCACCCCAGTCACAAATATAGCTTAATGCAATGAAAGATGAAATAGATTTACTAAAAAAGAATGATACGTTCACACTGACCACTCTACCAGAAGGTAAAAATGCAGTGGGGGGTAGATGGGTAAATAGTGTTGGCACTTGCCATTTGTTTTTGTTTGTTTTTTATCTAGAATCTGAGGGGCTTGTGCCTCAGAATGGTTGGGCTGCTTGATAGAAGGTTTGAGCATCCTGATATTTTTAAAGGAATGCACAACTGCCAAGATTCTGATACAAGGACATCCCTGGAAATAACACATTTTGTTCACTATGGGTAAGTACAGGGCTGTCATGCACCTGCCACCACTAAGATCTTCTTCACTATTTTCTGCACAACGGATTTCAAATATGGCACAAGGTACAGGCAAAAGCAAATGCTGAGTTAATGAGCACTAAGCGACACAGTGCTGTTGCAATTCCATGAGGGGTATTTGTATATAACAGCTTAACTATAGTTCAGAGACTGTGGGAAGAAAAAAGATAGCAAAATAGCAGATCAAGGGAGTTGTATGCTTTTAGTTTGATCCGGCTGTTACATTCCCATCAGCAGCCCTGAGGTTGAGGCCATAGATAACCAGTGGGAAATGGACAGATTTGGAATATGTACATACCAATATATACAAATATACACAAATTTGTCCTGTGGTACTTACTGACAGCCAGTTTTGCCACTTTATTTGAATGTATTGCTATTAAAATAGCCTGCATATGTCCTGTATACCTAATGAATAGTAAAACTTTTAGATTTCTGTGTCCTTTAAAATCATTAAAAATCTGTAATTACTGTATACTGGAACATTATTTAGAATACCATTATCTTTTTTATGTGTTTAAAGTTTAAAGACATGCACAGTATCTCACTTCAAACATTTATCTGTGCAAAATCACCAATAACAATATAAATAGCTTTTAAACATTGAGAAATTCACATGAAAACCTTCCCCCATACAGGGGCAGACATGCTCCCTAAACTGGCCGGCCCCAAAATAAAACATAGATGTACAATGTGCACCGGTGATCTTACATGTGCAGCGCAGGCCGGCATTCACGCATAAACGCAGGGGCTCCGGACGTGGAGAATGTGGTGATTAGATTGACTCATCACCACATTCTTCAGTTAATTATGTAGACCAAGTGGTCCCACTTTCTGCTTGGGAAAAATAAAGCAAAGCATGTGCCAATTAAAATCGATTAATAAATAGTCATAAATAATAAATCTCATACACCACAACCACAGTCCCAAACACAGTCCATCTGCATGTTCTCTACCCTATTGCATATGTCTTGCGAGTGAAGCATTGCTCTGGTAGTCAGAACGCATCAACACAAAGACACACACTCCCAGGGGAACCTCTTGGTCTACGTGATAAATGGAGGAATGTGATGATGAGTAAATCTAATCACATTGGTCTATGAGTATATTGTGAGACCACAATAAGGCTGCGGAGTGTGTCCTCTCCTGAATTCTGTCACCCCGTCTTGTGCAGTATCTAATATTGACAAATTGTGATATATTTGAGCTAACCCCTGGTGTTGTGAGCACGCTTTAATTACACTTTTCATTTACACTTTTAAAACTGTGGGTGTAAAAATTAGACAAAATACTACACTATATATATTTTCTCTTGTTTTTCCACATGGTTGTATAATTGGAGATGGCCAAAGGCACATTTTTTCGGATTTTCATTGGCCAATCTGCCTACACCAAGCCTTGTGTTCCTGTGATCTTGTTCTTTATCCTGTTCTGACGACCTTATTCCTGTGACCCTACTCATGAGATCCCATACCTGTCAAGTAAGTCCTGCTCCTTCCCTTGTTCCCACTGATCTGATTTCCCAGTTTGACCTTGGCCTGGTACAGTACTCTGCAAGTTTGCTACCGGCACTTAACCTTTTGCCAATTTTATGGATTCATGTTGTCTGCCACCTGCCCTTGTCTTTTGTCACTTTTTAAGGACTTTGATTATTTGTTGCAAATGTTACCCTCATCATGCCTCAAGGACTTTGTTTCTTTTTTTGTCTGACCCTGCATTTTCATTTTTCTTTAGTAAATATCACTAGAACTCGCAGTTCTTGTAAGTGGTGTGTTACTCATAACATAGGCTCCATACAAACCAGCACTATTCCTAACACCAACTTAATGGTTATGAAAACTGTCAACATTTGGGTATGGTACTGGCAGAAGGCACAGAGGGAGACTCACTGCCTCACTTTGCAGGAAAGTGGCTACTTCTCCTACTGCCTGCAGCATCTATTATCCTGCGCCGGGTTCCCTGGCTGAGCAAGACCCCCTGGAGCTCTGCCACAACACCCTGGAGCTCCACAACAACCCTTCCTATTCAGATTACTGTACTACAGGGACAGAGGCATCAATGACATGGTAGTTTCACTGTATCTAGACTACTCTACCTATTACAGAAACAACAAATTTTCTTCACAAACATTAAAAGGGACCTCACCTATGCAATGCTGTATCCTACAAAACTCAAGGTAATTTATGCTAACAGATCTCACTTCTCATGTCTGAGGATACCATGTAGTGGATAGAGACCAGGCCCAGATGGGCCCCAAGCGTAATATATCTGCATTACACTATGCATCTTAGTGGCTTTACACATTACATTAATGAGGCTGTCTAAGTACTGTAGTTAACCGCACTCCTTGCAACTGCATTGTTAGTCTCCTCACACCTGGGTTAACCTCTCATTGATTGGAATTCACACCTTACCCTGCAATGGGGGTACATCTTACTCCTACCACCACTACTACCATGAGAACTACCCAACAGACTGGTAAATTAAAACATTTATGCAGAGTATATCCTTGGACTTCTTATACTGTACCAGCTACTGTCACGTAAGAAAACTATTTTTGCCTACGCAGTTACCCCACTACACTTGCTCCATAGGTAAACTCAATGCAACTTATGTATGTGGAGCCAACATCACAGTGACAGACTGAATACACTACTACCTCAGCTGCACTGGACACATTATATATATATGGACTGCCACCATGCCCATCACCAACCGCTGACCCTACAAGAGTACCCTGCTCCACGAGTAACCATATTATGCCACAAATTCTACAACGTGAGGACAGTGACAAGGCAAGACCTACAAAGGATATGGTGACTCCTGTATTGTCTATGCTACCTTACCGGTTAACACATACCAAGAAATAGCTGGCACTAAGAACTGGAGTATGACCTGGACTCAAACACAGGGTACTCTCAACACAGGGTACTCTCATAATGCCATAAATGTAGCCCAGTTTGCCATCAGCTGAAACCCTATGTCAGTTTGCCTCTTTTGGTAAGATATTAAAGATGAAGGAAAGGTTAAATCACTGGAAAGAGGTGCAAATAACTTGCCTCCATTTCCAGAGGCAGTTTTACACAACACTTCTAATATTTTGTCGCAATTACCCAATCGCCTTTCTGTTTTGTGAGTGATTTTTATACTTAACTGGATCCCACCATGGACAAACTACATCCCTCTATGGCCTCCCCCTTTAAAATTGCAGACTGGCTTAGTGCATATAACTTTACTGACATCTTGCGATGGAAATTTTCTAACACCAGGTATTTTACATGCCATGCCTAAAAGTGCACTTTGTCCAGGATCATTCTAGTTTTAGCCTCTCCAGACCTTTTCCCCAAATTAAGAGAAATTATGTTTCTATAGTATATGAGATCATTTGCCCATATATTTCTCTTTACAATTACCACTCTGCTGAATTAAGCAATGGTGATTATCCTCCACCTGGTTTAAAAACCATACCGTGCCATAAGAATCTACTCACTCCAGAAATACTGTTTAGAAAATATAGGCTCTGAGGATCAAAATACTGTTTGGGAAGCCAACAAAGTTGGGTTGCAAGGGGCCCTTATTGTCTCCATACCCAGAATCAGAAACTTAATTAAAGACTACATAACTGCTTTAGACCATGATGTAGCTCAAGCTGAACGGAAATTTGTTGACAACCCCACAAAATCACTGTGTGCCTCAGACAGGTAATTTGCACTCCGAAACATAAGTAGGAAGCCCTTAGTTTCCTTAACCAAAACATTAGATCATAGCACTGCAGTTCTAAGGTGATTTTATCACAAGGCACGGATGTCCACCCAACATGACCAATGAATTTGGGAAATACTATGCAGACCTGTATACCTCCAAAGCAAACTACGCAAATGAGGAATTGCAGATCAGGCGAAATACTTGGACAACAAGATTACACAACTATAAACTGCAGAAGCCATTATGTCTATTTTAGTAAGTAAATCCTGTGCCTGATGGATATGAAAATGAGTGTTACAGACTCCACAGTGAGTTCCCAAATTCTTAGCACATTTATTCCTGCCGCCACCCCTTCCTGTTTGCTGGCAATAGAGCCAATGGCTCTTTAAATCAGACAACCCCTTCAGGTCCACAGTCTATTATATAAGGGTGTATATTTAGCAGACCTGGCAGATTTCTTGTCAACAGCTCTTAATATAATCATAATTATAATAATAATTTATGCACTACAAATTAGCTAGGACAAATGCCAAATTCTCCCACTCAATAAATCCCCGAAATTAATGTCATGATTGTGGATACCTTTAAATTCTTAGGAATCATTGTATACAAAGACCCTGTAAAATGTATCCCTCTGAATCTTCAGCCTTTTATACAACTATTGAAAAATACACAGCTGGGCTGGTCTGCTCTTCCCCTCACTGAAATTGAAAGAATTAACATTAAGATGATTAAGACAATATTTCTTCTCAAATTCTTATATATGTAGTGATGAGTGAATTTTTTGACAAGTTTTGCCATGAAAATGACGCCCATACACCCTAATGGGTGAATAATTTTCAAAAATTTGTTGCACAATTTGTCGCGTCAGAAAAACATTTTGTCACCAATAGACTTTAATGCATTTCTGTGAATTTTTGCTGTTTAACTATTTTTTAGCAAAGCAAAACAGGTCAGATTTGCCCATCACTAATCCTTAGCTATTCGCCATATTACATCCCCAAATCTACACTCCAAAGTATAGATTGCATACAGGCAGACTTTATCTGGGAACAAAAAAAAAATTCCTCTCCCGGATGCCACCAAAAGAACGTAGGACACAATGTACATTGTCTCCAATAAGAATAACTCATTATCACCAGACACACCCTTGTGGCAGAACACCCTCCTTTGCCAAGTTGCTTCCTTTGAGAATGGAGGCATCTGGTCAAAAGCAGGGGTCCAACAACTTCACATTTCACACTAACATGAGTAGTGTATTCAGCCATATGAAGTTACAAGAATATTAAGAAACTGCACCCAATGGGTTGAATCAAACAGTTCAAATGCCTTCGCTGCAATGTGACCGACGCTGACTTCATGCACTTACTAGAGTATTGCCTGGACATCCAGAGATTCTGGCAATAAGTTATGCAATTCATCTCAGATAAACTCTCTACTAGGTGTGCTCCGAATCGACTATTTTGGATTCGGCCGAATCGCTGAATCTATTGCGAAAGATTCGTCCGAATACCGAACTGAACCCGAACCCTAATTTGCATATGCAAATTGGGGATGGGAAGGGGAAAACATTTTTTATTTCCTTGTTTTGTGACAAAAGGTCATGCAATTTCCCTCCCTAATTTACATATGCAAATTAGGATTTGGTTCGGGTGGGCAGAAGGATTCGGCCGAATCCTGCTGTAAAAGGGCAACTCCTGGCTGAATCCCGAACCAAATCCTGGATTCATTGCATTCCTACTCTCTACCACAAGTTTTGAAACCGATTACCTGCTTGCTAGGCCTAGTGGACACTGTGATACCCAATACCACCTCCTTATTGAATCTTAAGCAAACACCATCAACTAAAAAGTATCCCTATGTACTTTCCAGCTTCTGCTTCTGTACTTTTCCTTCTACTTCCTTTACCCCTATCCCTATTACCTCTTATTATGTTATAAATAAATAAAACGTTACCTATAAAAAAAGATACTTGATGTCACCTTGGTGAGTGGTACTTTGACGATAGCATTTAAACAAATATATTAGCAATACGCCATATATTACCAATACAGCATTAATATATTTTCATAACATTGTCTTAAGCTATTGTATCCACCACACATTTTGTCACTTTACTCCCAATCCCTACCATAAAGGTAGTACTAATTCAATAGCATAAACCCAAGATCCGTTTACTCAGCCCCTCTCCAAAAAGTGTTTAGAAACATACCGTTTATTATTACCATTCCTGATGGTCTACTGGAGTTGGAAAACATGTAAAATGGTTTTAGGAGACCACATGACCATACATCTCTGAACTTTTGTTGCCATAAATGTAGCCCAGTTTGCCATCAGCTGAAACCCTATCTCAGTTTGCCTCTTTCGGTAAGATATTAAAGGGATACTGTCATGGGGAAAAAATTTTTTTCAAAATGAATCAGTTAATAGTGCTGCTCCACCAGAATTCTGTACTGAAATCCTTTTCTCAAAAGAGCAAACAGATTTTTTTATATTCAATTTTGAAATCTGACATGGGGCTAGACATATTGTCAATTTCCCAGCTGCCCCAAGTCATGTGACTTGTGCTCTGATAAACTTCTCTTCACTGCTGTACTGCAAGTTGGAATGATATCACCCCCCTCCCTTTTCCCCCCAGCAGCTAAACAAAAGAACAATGGGAAGGTAACCAGATAACAGCTCCCTAACACAAGATAACAGCTGCTTGGTAGATCTAAGAACAACACTCAATAGTAAAAACCAATGTCCCACTGAGACTCCTTCCGTTACATTGAGAAGGAAAAACAGCAGCCTGCCAGAAAGTATTTCTCTCCTAAAGTGCAGGCACAAGTCACATGACCAGGGGCAGCTGGGAAATTGACAAAATGTCTAGCCCCATGTCAGATTTCAAAATTGAATATAAAAAAATCTGTTTGCTCTTTTGAGAAATGGATTTCAGTGCAGAATTCTGCTGGAGTAGCACTATTAACTGATGCGTTTTGAAAAAAACATGTTTTCCAATGTCAGGATCCCTTTAAAGATGAAGGAAAGCTTAAATCACTGGAGAGAGGTGCCAAATGTTTGGCTCGTCCATGACTTTTCATGTGATAAACAATGAGATAACTTTTTCTCACTGAATTGAATCTGGACCAATGTCATGATAGTTGAAATAAACCAAAATGAACACTTTGTGAAGCTATTCCCTTTTGTAAGTACATTATTTTGACTTTATTCTCCTTAATTATTGTTGATGAATGCTACAAACCTCCCAGTATATTTTTCTTAGTATTCTTAAGTGTAGCAACTGTCGAGGTCAGTGCCAGGTACAAAATGGATTGTCGACTACAGGAAGAGAAGCAATATATTGCTGAGACCAGAAAATAAGACACAAGTGTATCTATTTGTTCTGTTCTACCATATTGGTGGACAGACCGTTTATTTATAGGTCGAGTACATACAGAATTAGTTAATGATTATGCTTTAAGGTAGGTTAGGGTGGTTTCCCACCATAACCAATAAGAGAAGAGTATTTAGTTTTAGAAATAACAAGTATTACATGACAGTTCACCTAGTTCTGTCTAATGGTTTTGTCCCTGAATTGGGATATCATTAACTTAGGGCAGTGATCCCCAACCAGTAGCTCGTGAGCAACATGTTGCTCCCCAACCCCTTGGATGTTGCTCCCAGTGGTCTCAAAGCAGGAGCTTATTTTTGAATTCCAGGCTTGGAGGCAAGTTTTGGTTGTATAAAAACCAGATGTACTGCCAAACAGAGTCTCCTGTAGGCTGCCATTCCACATAGGGACTACCAAATAGCCAATCACAACCCTTATTTGGCACCACTCAGGAAAATTTTTCACGCTTGTGTTGCTCCCCAACTCTTTTAACATCTAAATGTTGCTTATGGGTGGTAAAGGTTGGGGACCCCTGACTTAGGGGATGTTTACTAATGATGATAAGCATGACGGAAGTTAGGGGACTTTTTACTAATGTCATGCTGACCTAAAATATTATAGAATATGATTTAAGAAAGAGACTTAGATTAAAGTGGTATACAGTTATATATTAGATAATAATGGAATAAACGTATGCGTAATATTTATGTGACATAATGGAAAATTCCTATGAAAGGAAAGGTAGAAAAATAACAAGTATTTCAAGGAGCAACAGGATAATTTAAAGTAAGCATATCTATAAAGATATTATTTATCTATTTTTAGTTTTGAATTGAAGTTTTTATCTGTATATTCTCACGTTGCACCTGTCCATTTCACATAGGTATGCCTGGATCTGCTGCTTAACTTGTATGTATCCTCTTTCACGGGATTGGCTAAAACTTCCTTAGGTCATCTTGGTTATATTTATAGGGGAAAGAATTTTCTTACTTGGGACATAACATCCAAAACAACAATGAGTACATTTAACATCCTGCTTCCTATTGTGGCACTGCTGCTTGCTTTTGGATTAACCGTTGCTATCCCAGATGAGAAAGGGCTGATCATTAATTTGGTAAGGAAAAAGTGATACCAAAAGAGCACACATTTTAAATTAACAATATATTGGATTAAAACAAAAGAGAGATACAGTATAAGGCAAAATCCAACTTAATTGGTTATATAAAATGATATCTTGTATTTTGTATATATAGTACAGTGTTCATGCACAGTTTGGTCCTACTTCCACACAATAACCTATAAAACCAAATATACTGTCATTAAGATTTGTTTTAGCTTTGCTAAAATGCAGAAATATTTAGCATGACTTGCTTTTTAATTTTGTTGACTTCTTGGGGAATGGCTCAGGCTCGATTTAATTGTGAATGAAGGTAAAACAATACAAGGTAATAACAGAGAGATTCAAACTAATATGACACATGAAATGTCAATCCTATGACACAGATTTGAAATAGTTTTTGTTCAAGTTTTTTTTGTGGCAAAAGTGTATCTGAAATTTGAATTTTCCATACAATATTAAGCACAAAAGCCTGAATGAAAAAATCTATAAACAGGTGAGTTTATGTATGTCAGTGGGAGTTGTATTTTCAAGCATCAAGCTTCTTTTCAATTAACATTTTTCTGTTTGCTATCCAGTTATGTTAATATAGATAAGGTTATTGAGAGGCTAGTATTTTTCATGTTTAGCTACTATTATAATTCTTACTTGTATAACAGCAATTTATTCCACAGTGCTTTATAGAGATTATAAATCATTCACATCAGACCCTGTTCCAGTGGAGTTAAAACTAATGTTCTATTTATATTCACTCTATTTTTTTTATCAGAAACAATTTAACCTGCTTGTATGTTTTTTCGTGTTTTAACAGTTTTCAAGAGAAAGCTAGACAGCAAAAACATTTTCTAATACCTGAAGGAAAATGATATGAAAGTGAATTTTACAGACTAATGAACTTAATAAGTTTGCAATACAGCATAGTTTAAATGATTAAAATCATTTCTCTTTTGCTGTGTAACAAACTTGATTCTACTTAGGTTCCCTCCTGTTGCAAAACTGTGAACAGGATTTTGAATGTGTAGATGTGTCTTTAGCATCAATAAATAATGTTATGTTAGATGATTTTTATCCAGTTCAAAGTAGGAATAGTGTAGATACTTGTCAGGATATGATGGCCCCTGGTGGGGCTGTGTAAGAGACCACAAGTAGACTGCCGTTTCAGTAATTTAACAATGTCAAAAGAAAGCCTGGGGAGCCAAGTTGTTGGACTGAATATTAAACAGACGGATATACGTAAGTGCCCTAGTTGTGCTTTAGAAGGATGATTGTGTTAAGAAGGAACAAAGACTTTTGGGTGAGAATTTCTAGGGAGACAACTGATGTGCTAAATGACATCAAGGGATTTGCTTGGTATGATTTTTCTGCATGGGGAATGGTGGATGTTGTTTCTCTGTATTCTATACTCGGGGAGGCCTATTTATCAAACCTTGAATTTGTTAGGTTTAGAGTTTTTTCTACTAAATTTTTAAAAACTCGAATGTTTGCTTATTTATACAAAAATAAAAATTTAAAAAGACTTGATGAATACAATCATGAAAAACACTCAAATACCTAGATTTTTCGAGTTTATAGACTCAGTAAACGTAAATTTGTAAAATTTACAAACTTAAATTAAAACTCGACAACTGAAATATTTTTTAAAAAGGCTTGAATTTTACCTAGGACAATTCCCTTTGACTGCTATTAGAACTTGCCAGCTTATGAAATGCTGATTTTTTTTCGAGTCTTTTTTGCTTATTAATACCAGACATTCAAGTTTTTAAAAACTAAATTTAAATTTGTGAGTTGTTGTGCAAAATAATTCTAATCTTTGCAAAAACTGAAGTTCACACCTTGATAAATCACCTTCTAAGCATTGCTATTCATTAACATCAGATAATTATTTTACAGCTGTCTTTTGATAGAATTTTTTTTATTGATGGTGTGGTAGTGCAGGTTTTCACATATCTTGTGTGCTCTGTGTCTGTTAAAATATTTTCTATAAGAAGTTATATCAATTGTAATCCCAACTGATTTATTCACTGACCTCTAGAGCCTGCAGTGAACAGTATATTGACTGCACTACCAGGGCCCTTAAAGTGAGAATAAGGAATAAAGTGTATTAAAACCTCAATAAGATGAAAAGCTCCACCCCAATTTTACATGTGATCTAAAAACATGCAGCACCCCAAGTGGCCCGGCGTATGCACAAGTGTGCTCGCGAGGGGTGGGGTGTGCAAAATGGGGCGCGGGAGGGAGCTAGAACAATGGGGCACCCGTATAGGAAGTCCGGGCTGTATATTTAATCTTTGAACAGTATTTTAGGAAGCATTTACCAATGAGGAATCTTATCTTGGAATTTGTTGGTCACGGTTAAAGGTTACTCTATTTGCTAGAGTCTTTGAATCTTTGTACAGAACAAGGAGGTTGTCTCCAGGGGTGACTCTGGGGCCTAGATGCCACCCCCTCTCCTGCTCCATGCTTAAAATTAACGTTGGAGTGGGTCAAAGGGGGGCAGCATTGCTAGTGCATCGAGTGCAATAGTGCTCTCTGCACTAACGGAGCCAAATTTCTGGGTTAAATTCAGCTCTTAAAGTTACAAGAGGTGGCATTTTGCCAGCCCTTGTAACTGACCACTACCTTGCCTCATAGCAGGAGCCCCTCTGGTTGTCTCCTGTGTTTAGTATTGCTAGGGCTAAAGATTTTACAAATAGTCTCAGAAACACAGATGTACAGATAACATTTTGAGCACCACTCTGAACATTGTGGATTAGCTATTTTACCAGAGATACCTTTTTTCGTCTATTGTCCTGAGACAGTGAGCCAGTCTTTTCCTTAAAGGGATACTGTCATGGGAAAATTTTTTTTTTTTTCAAAATGAATCAGTTAATAGTGCTGCTCCAGCAGAATTCTGCACTGAAATCCATTTCTCAAAAGAGCAAACAGATTTTTTTATATTCAATTTTGAAATCTGACATGGGGCTAGACATTTTGTCAATTTCCCAGCTGCCCCTGGTCATATGACTTGTGCCTGCACTTTAGGAGAGAAATGCTTTCTGGCAGGCTGCTGTTTTTCCTTCTCAATGTAATTGAATGTGTCTTAGTGGGACATGGGTTTTTACTATTAAGTGCTGTTCTTAGATCTACCAGGCAGCTGTTAATTTGTGTTAGGGAGCTGCTATCTGCTTACCTTCCCATTGTTCTTTTGTTTGGCTGCTGGTGGAGGGGAAGGGGGGGGGGTGATAACACTAAAATTTGCAGTACAGTAGTAAAGAGTGATTGAAGTCTATCAGAGCACAAGTCACATGACTTGGGGCAGCTGGGAAATTGACAATATGTCTACCCCCATGTCAAATTTCAAAATTGAATATAAAAAAATCTGTTTGCTCTTTTGAGAAATGGATTTCAGTGCAGAATTCTGCTGGAGCAGCACTATTAACTGATTAATTTTGAAAAAAAAAATTTTTCCCATGACAGTATCCCTTTAAGATGGACAGAAACAGTTATGTAAAAATAAAGATATTGATTGGATAGAATGGGAAAATTCCCACGGCGGAAGAAATGTTTAAATAGTAACATGTTTTCATGTAAGATGTTCCCAGCATGTCCCCATCATTGTTACAAGCTTTCACAATATATAAGCTATCACTGATCACTTTTAATGTATACCTCACTGTATGGTTTATGTCCTGAATGGACCTTAATAGTTGTTAGATGTATGGTAATGAATGAACCTTATTTTATTGGTAAAATTGGAGAGCTGAAGTTGAGGATCTAGAAATTATGCTATACTAACTCTGTAATAATTCAGATCATATGGCAAAGTAAAGAATACTAGAACACCTAGATGACATGTAATATTATCCCATTTAATGTTTGTTGTAAGAAACAAACAGAAGCTGAGTCAACAAACATTTAGCATCTTAGGCTAACACGTGGGTTGAAATCTGCCTGCAGGCCAGGAATCAGCCCCTACATGGGCATTAGCCTACTGTCTTGCTTGCTACTGGAACCATTGTCTAAGCCACACAGCTAATGCCGCTGATTCTTGGGCTGCAAATTTCAGCAAACTGATTTCATTCCACTCATTACATTAGCCATAGGATCATTATATCAACAGATTGGTACATGATGTTTTTAATTTAAAACGCAGAACAGAAATGGTTGTCAGTTAAAATGATATTAAGTCATTAATGTTCTCAATGTATTGCCTTAAGAAGGAAATGTAGAAGGTGGATCATCATATGTGACTTAACTCAGATGTCAGGTTAATAGAAACAATAAGGGAAGCACTTAAAAAATACAAATCAGAGGTGAGAAACTCACATTGCTGCTAAAAGTCTGAATAAAAAGGACTCTGTCTCAAACTTGCCAAGTTCATGTAGAAATCAATGGCGGATGTCCCGTTTGAAAGATATCATGACCTGCACTGGGTTTCATACAATAATCCAAATAATTTGTTTTTTCCCCCATCAGAATTTGTTTGTTAATTTATTGATAAATCAGGTAAAATTGTGGATGGGAGGTTGGTTGAAGTGGTTTTAAGAAAATAGTGAGAAATTTGGGGATTTTAGTAAAAAAACCTAAAGGGCAGATTTATTAAGGGTCAAATTGAAAATTCGAATTAGAATTTTAGATTTTTTGATGGTAAAAAAACTCGATTCGAGTTTTTTTAAAAATGCTGATTTGATTTTTGAGATTTAAGAATCCTAAAACCACCTTAAACCTTCAGAATTACTATATAAGTCAATGTAACATAGTAACATAGTAAGTTAGGTTGAAAAAAGACATACCGTATATACTCGAGTATAAGCCGATCCGAGTATAAGCCGAGGTACCTAATTTTACCTACGAAAACTGGGAAAACTTATTGACTCTAGTATAAGCCTAGACACAACTACAGCCCTGTCTCCCAGCAGCGCACCTTCCGCCAAAGAGACTCCCCCAGCGATCGACCGGACTTCTTTGCAAAGTTGATGGTGACAGAGAATTGTGCAGAGAGTGCTGTGTGTCATAAAACCATCACTGATCTTTCGTATAACCAACAGATGGCGCTGTGTGATATTGCCATCACTGTTAATCCTTTATTCAACCAACAGATGGCGCTGTGTGATATTGCAGTTACTGTTATTCTTTGATATAACCAACAGATGGTGCTGTGTGATATTGCAGTCACTGTTATTCTTTGATACAACCAACAGATGGTGCTGTGTGATATTGCAGTTACTGTTATTCTTTGATATAACCAACAGATGGCGCTGTGTGATATTGCAGTCACTGTTATTCTTTGATACAACCAACAGATGGCGCTGTGTGATATTGCAGTCACTGTTATTCTTTGATACAACCAACAGATGGCGCTGTGTGATATTTCAGTTACTGTTATTCTTTGATACAACCAACAGATGGCGCTGTGTGATATTGCAGTCACTGTTATTCTTTGATACAACCAACAGATGGCGCTGTGTGATATTGCAGTTACTGTTATTCTTTGATATAACCAACAGAGGGCGCACTGTTATTCTTTCATAAAACCAACAGAGGGCATTGTGGGATATTGCAGTCTCTCCCCAAGTGAACTGTTGGTATAGGAATGATTAAAAGTGACTGCAATCTCGGCTACTGCCCGCTGACCCGAGTATAAGCCGAGGTAGACTTTTTCAGCACATTTTGGTTGCTGAAAAACTCGGCTTATACTCGAGTATATACGGTACCTTTTCAACCTTTTAACTCAATTGTATCCTGCCTGCTAGATGATCCAGAGAAAGGTAAAAAAAACACTTGAAGCCGCTCTAATTTGCCTCAGAGGGGGAGAAATTACTTCCTGACTCCAAAATGACAATCGGACTAGTCCCTGGATCAACTTGTACTATGAGCTATCTTCCATAACTCTGTATTCCCTCACTTGCTAAAAAGCCATCCAACCCTTTCTTTCTTTCTTTCTTTCTTTCTTTCTTTCTTTCTTTCTTTCTTTCTTTCTTTCTTTCTTTCTTTCTTTTTCTTTCTTTCTTTCTTTCTTTCTTTCTTTCTTTCTTTCTTTCTTATGTATACAACTGATTCAGCTACAGAATTACACATCTTCACAGCTCTCACTGTGAAAAATTCCTTCCATATTATTTAGGTGAAACAAATTTTCTTCTAATCGGAATGGGTGACCAACTGGTAAATAAAGCATTAGAGAGATTATTATATGATCCCCTTATATATTTAGACATATCACCCCTCAAGCGCTTCTTCTCCAGCATGAACAACTCCAATTTGGCCAGTCTTTTCACATAGCTAAGATTTTCCATAACTTTTATATGCTTATTTGCCCTTTTCTGTATCCTCTCTAAATTCAATAAGGTCCTGTTTAAGCACTGGAAACTATAACTGTATGGCATATTCCAGATGGGGCCTTACCAGTGCTTTATACAGTGGAAGAATTACCCCCTCCTCCCATGAATCAATGCCCCTTTTAATACAGCTCAATACCTTATATGCCCTTGATGCTGCTGACTGGCATTGCTTGCTACAGCCAAGTTTATTATCTATAAGAACTCCAATGTCCTTTTCCATACTGGATTTGCCTATTAAGGGTATAAGTGGCTTGGATATTTTTACATCCCAGGTGCATGACTTTACATTTATCAACATTGAATCTCATTTGCCACTTACTTGCCCAGATTGGCAGTTTCTCAAGATGCAAGGCTGCCACATCCTGGATGGAATTAATTGGGCTGGATAGTTTTGTGTCATCTGCAAACACTGATACATTTCTTACAATACCCTCCCCTAGGTCATTAATGAACAAATTAAATAAAAGTGGACCCAAAACTGAGCTCTGAGGAACCCCACTAAATGGGAGAGGTGAATGGATCAATTTGGTGTTGTTTGTAGCCTTCCTGAAATTTGAGTTTTTTTAGGAGAAAAACTCAAATCGAATTTTGTATAATTCAAAACGAATTTGATTCGAGTTTTCGAATTGGTAAACTTCGTCCGAGTTTTAACTATTCAATTTTTTAAATATGTTTCCTCCAAACCAAATTTCTGAATTCAATCAAATTTAAAGGATAAGTAAACCTTAAAAATAAGTGAATGTTAAACTGATGAGGGGGCTATTCTAAGCACTGTTGCAATTTACATTCATTATTTATTTTCTTTTTATTCCAAGATATTAAGGGATACATGTGCTGTTAATATGAATGAATTTTGTTCCAACAGCGCCACCTGCTGGGCAGTTTCCCACCAGTCTGACCAGCAAGTAGTCAAGGAAGTTGTCAGGAGAAAGAAAGAGGCTGATGTTCTTCTGCTTAGGAAAGATGCGAGAAAGGTTTCTAATTTTATTCCTAAGCAGAAGAACATCAGCCTCTTTCTTTCTCCTGACAACTTCCTTGACTACTTGCTGGTCAGACTGGTGGGGAAATGACCAGCAGGTGGCGCTGTTGTAACACAATTCATTCATATTAACAGCACATGTATCCCTTAATATCTTGGAATAAAAAGAAAATAAATAATGAATGTAAATTGCAACATTGCTTAGAATAGCCCCCTCATCAGTTTAACATTCACTTATTTTTAAGGTTTACTTATCCTTTAAGGGAGTTTAAAAAAACTCAAATGAATTTGAAATTCTGCCTGTGTTCTTGGAGCCCAAAGGCCTGTAGAAAGTCATCTATGACTATTTACATATTAGCATTTTGATCATTTATGCGGGTGATGGTAGAGTCATAGATTGATCACTTTTAATAAAATCATGCAGTAAATTTCATAACACTTGTTCTTAAATAAGTTAAGTATACTTTTAGGGGCAGATTTATCAAAATAAGTTAAGTATACTTTTAGGGGCAGATTTATCAAAAGTTGAAATTCGAAGTGAAATATACTTCGAAATTCGACCATCGGATGGCTATACTTCGACTTCAAATATCGAAGTCGAAGTTGTTCTTACCGAATTTGACCGTTTTGCGGTCGAAGTAAAATTGTTCTATTGCACGATTAAATTGTTCGAATCGAACGATTCGACCGATTTCAGCGATCGATCGAACGATTTTACTTCTACTATAAAAAACGTAGACAAATGCATTAGAAAGTTCCCATAGGCTAACATAGAACTTCGGCAGGTTTAATTTGGCGAACTATTGAAGTCAAAGTTTTTTTAAAGAGACAGTACTTTGATTATCGAATGGTCGAATGGTCGAATGGTCGAATATTCGAACGATTTTTACTTCAAATCGAATTCAAAGTAAATTCGAAGTTGTAGTATCCTATTCGATAGTCGACGTATCCAAAAAATTATTTCGAATTTCGAATTTTTTTACTTCGAAAATCTGCCCCTTAATGTAAAAAGAGCAATGCTTGTAATACAAAAGCAGAATTTTAGTTGTATAGGTAATGCGATTTTACATTTAGCACCAAATAACTGTATATATTTTTCTAATATTTCAGGACACTGGTGAGCTTTGTCTACAAAGTTTGCAATGCAAGAGTGGCTGCTGCTACAGGGATAGTGGGTTGAGTTTGGCACGTTGTGCCCCCAAAGCAGCGGAGACCCAGAAATGTTCCCCACTGGTGAGTTTATCAACATTAATAGATTGCATAGGAAAAAACATAAAAAAGGACATAAATCATGTACCATACAAAATGCGTGTGTGTGTGATAAGCATTTATGCACAAATATAAGAGCAGACATAGATACACAGTAGGGGCTTATTTATAAACTTTTAGCTGCGCAGAGAATATATTTGCCCTGCACATGGTTATATTTATAAAGATGGATTAGAGTGGTGTTTTAATGTGCTAACAGAATTGCAATTCTTTTTTTGCACTGTGAATATCTATAAGAGCTTTTAAAATTGTAATCGCAAAATGTGACTAAGTATACGCTTACAACTCAACTTTGGTGGTGGAGAAAATATTTGCAGATAACAGCTTCACAAATTGCAAATTTTAATTTCTGTCAATGCTATTTTCGTGCACATCAGCCTCTCACGGTTGCTGCACTCACACAAACGCCCATTTCATTTGTGAGCCATTTGCAATGCGAGTTCGAATAAAATTGAGAGATGGGCACCGCAATGCAATATTTCAGCATTCAGAAAAAAACATGGACAATAAAAACATTTGCTAATGAGTGTGTGCTACGCAAACTTTATATATGACCCCCAGTAACATCTGCAAACAGGACATGTATGCTGTAAAGTTCATCCAATGTAGAATACAGGTTTACACAGGTACAACATACTTTGATAAAAGTTCTGCTGGGGTTGAGCACTTTAATAGTTAATCTGAGCTCAGGAGAGGTGGTTAGGAGCATGTGTTTAGTGATATGAGCTGAGAAGAACTGAGCATACTCATGAGCCAACAGCCAAAGTACATTCCTGAGGGAGGTGGCAGAGTTGGTTAGAGGAGTAGAAGATTATGATATGTGATTAAGGGATGCTGCAGCCTTACTATTAACTAGGGATGCACCGAATCCAGGATTCGGCCAGGATTCGGCCTTTTTCACCAGGATTCGGATTCGGCCGAATCCTTTTACCTGGCCGAACTGAATCTGAATCCTAATTTGCATATGTAAATTGGGGGTGGGAAATTAGTGCAAATTAGTATTCGGTTCGGTATTCGGCCCAATCTTTCACGAAGGATTCTGGGGTTCGAACGAATCCAAAATAGTGTTATAATAGTGTTATAATTATGTTTTCATCCTTTGAGTTAAAGGGGTGGTTAACCTTTAAAGGAACAGTAACACCAAAAAATTTAAGTGTTTTAAAGTAATGAAAATATCATGTAGTGTTGCCCTGCACTGGTAAAACTGATCTGTTTGCTTCAGAAACACTACTATAGTTCATATAAACAAGCTGCTGTGGAGCAATGGCAGAAATTGAAAAACAGCTATATGGCACAGGTTAACTAATGGATAACAGATAACAATATTAGACAGACAGAGCTTACCTGCTATCTGCTGTGTAACCTGAGCCTTTTCTCCTTTGAATGGCTGCCCCCATTGCTACACAGCAGCATATTTATATAAACAATAGTAGTGTTTCTGAAGCCAACACATCAGTTTTACCAGTGCAGGGCAACACTGCATTATATTTTCATTACTTTAAAACACTTTTATTTTTTGAAGTTACTGTTCCTTTAAGTTAACTTTTAGTATATTGTTGAATGGCAACTTTTCAATTAGTCTTCATTATTTATTTTTTATAGTTTATTAATTATTTGCCTTCTTTCCAGCTTTCAAACGGGGAGTCACTGACCCCATCTAAAAACAAATACTCTATAAGGCTACACATCTATTGTTATTGCTACTTTTTATTACTCATCTTTCTATCCAGGCTTCTCCTATTCATATAGGTATCTTCATTCAAATCAGTGCATGGTTGCTAAGGCAATTTGGACCCTGGCAACCACATTGCTGAACTTGCAAACTGGAGAGCTGAATAAATAGCCAAATAACTCAAATACCACAAATATTAAAAAATGAAGACCAATTGCATATTGTCTCAGAATATCACTCTCTACATCATACTAAAAGTTAATTTAAAGGTGAACTCCTTTAATGCCGTTTTTTTTATCCAAGACAGCACTTTATTTGCTTTGATAGCCACAGAGTGATACTGCCTGGAATTAGACAATTTGTTATCTACAAAATCTCCAGATCCTTCTCAGTTAAGGAAACCCCCAACACAGTAGCATTTATTATATAATTTCTGCCAAAGTGCATAAACTTGCATTTACCAACAGTGAACCTCATTTTTCAGTTTGCTGCCCAGTTTTCCAGTTTAGTCAATTCACAAGTGGCAGCATCTTACATTGAACATACCGTTCTGCACAACTGAATGCCCACCTCCAGGTCATTAATAAACAATTTAAAATGAAAATGACTTAGGATAAACCCCTGTGGTACTTCACTAACTACAATTTACTCTATGTAATCTATCCTTCGGCCTGCTCTCTATCCAAGTACAAACACTATGTTCAGAGCCAATATTCTTTAATATAACCAGCAGCCTTCTGTTTGGGACTGTATCAAAAGCTTTAACAAAGTCCAAGTAGTCCAAGTAGATTACATCCACTGCCATCCCAGAGTCGAGGTTACTCCTTACGTCATCATAAAACCATGCTGGCACAAACTTATAGTATTATTATTTGCAATGAAGTCAAGTATCTTATCCCATAGTGCCCCTTCCAAAAGTCACTGATGTCAAACTAACTGGCCTGTAGTTTTGAGGTTGAGAACAGGTTCCCTTTTTGAATAGTGGTACCACATAAGCATTAATTGTTGGATTAGAGCTCACCACTGTCAGGGAGTCAGGAGCTCCCTCCAGGGAGGTAGTCAGGATCCAGGCAAGAGTTCACAGGCAGGCAGAAAACAGCAAATTCTACAGTCCAGGCAAAAGGGTCAGGATAATAATCAGGAACAAGATTTCAGCAATAGCAGCTCACAGGGAACCCAGGATACACTCAGGAAATGTTTCCTATACTTGGGCGCCATTCTGGCATCTTGGTAGCGTTTTTATATTTGAATTTGGTGCCATAGTGACGTCATTGGCGTCCTTGCGCCGACGTCACCGCGCTGACGTCATCGCGCCAGCGCCGCTACCCACGTGGCGGCCATGGGCGCCGCCATTTTGGGAGCAACGCCGGCAGGGGAGGACACGCCGCCCGGAGCTCCTGGAACTGCTCCGGGCGGCGATCGTGACAACCACAAAGAAAAATAAGAGAAAATTTAAATTCATACTTACCGGAATTTTCTTTTCCTGGTTACTATGGGCAGCATTCACACTAAGGGTTTTACCCCGCCTCCTTAGCCAATAGGACAGGTTCTCTTCAAATCCCTCCAATAAAAAACAGTCCTTTAACCCTATATACCCCTCCTACTCCCTCTTAACTCTGTCTTTTGTCCGAGCCTTTTGTTTTTGGGAGGGTTAGTGTGAATGCTGCCCATAGTAACCAGGAAAAGAAAATTCCGGTAAGTATGAATTTAAATTTTCTCTTTTCCCTGGTCACTATGGCAGCCTTCACACTAAGGGTGATATACCTGAGCTATTCGTAAGGGAGGGATAAAAACAACATAACAACACAAACTTCTATACTGCTGAAATAAATGTTTTATTCACATACTGATTCTAGAATTTTTAAAGCAACATTCGCTATTTGGGTAGACCGCACATCTAAATGATAGTGTTTTAAAAAAGTATTTGCAGAACTCCAAGATGCTGCTTTGCATACTTCTTTGATCGGTACTTCTGCCTGAAAAGCCCATGAAGCACTGATTGCCCTGGTAGAGTGTGCCTTTACCCCTTTTGGAGCCCGAATTCCGGCTTCTTGGTATGCTTTGTTAATACAGTTCACTATCCATCTACTTATTGTTGTAGTGGAAGCTCCTTGACCCTTTCTGTTTCCAGACGGGATTATTAACAATCTTTTAGACTTTCTCCAAGTCTTTGTTCTTTCCAAATAAATCGATAGACATCTCACTACGTCTAAGTTATGCCACTCTCTTTCTTGCTCTGAGGTTGGCTCTGGAAAGAACGCTGGTAAAACGATATCCTTATTTAAATGCTGGTCGTTTACCACCTTTGGCAGAAATTCTGGTACTGTTCTCATCAATACCTTATCTGCCTGAACCACTGTGTATGGCTCTTCTGACGAAAAAGCTTGCAAGTCACTCACCCTTCTTGCTGAAGTGACCGCTATTAAGAAGGTTGTTTTTATTGTTAATAACATCTCTGAAATCGTTTCCATCGGTTCAAACGGCTCTATAGCTAATCTCTTTAACACCAGAGGTAAATTCCATGAAGCCGAAAACTTCTTGACTGGTGGTCTTAAATGTAGCACCCCTGTCAAGAACTTCATTATTTTTTAATCCTTTGCCCATTGTTTTTCTGTTAGTACTGAAATGGCTGAGGTTTGTAACTTCAAAGTTCTTGCACTGAGGTTCTTGTCAAACCTTGCTTGTAGGAAATCCAACACATCAGCTACTGCTACTTTATCAGGAGTAACTCCTCTTTCAAGTAGCCACGGTAAAAATATCTTCCACACTCTTTGATAAGTCTTATTTGTAGACGGCTTTCTAGCCGCTAACATTGTCATAATCACTGCTTCTGAAAGTCCTTCTTTTCTTAGCCTTCCCCTTTCAATCTCCAAGCCTTCAGAGATAATTCCTGGGGGCAGGGGTGCCTTATTGGCCCCTGCATTAGAAGGTCCTTCCTCCACGGAAGAGACCATGGCTTGTCCTTCATCATTGATATCAATAACGGATACCAGACCCTCCTCGGCCAATCTGGAATTATTGCTATAACATTGGCCCCTTCCCTCTTTATCTTCTTGAGCACTCTCGAAATTAAGGGGTACGGAGGAAAAATGTACAGCAGACCCTGACTCCAGTCCTGTAACAGAGCATCCATCGCTACCGCTTGGCCACACTCCGTCCTCGAATAAAACTGACACAGTTTCCGATTCTTCACCGTCGCCATTAGATCCACTACTGGCTGACCCCACTTTTGCACTATCTGAAAAAATACTTCTTGGTTCAATTCCCATTCGTGCTTGTTGAAACTTGTGCGACTCAAAAAGTCCGCCACTTGATTCTGCTTCCCTGGAATGTATAGTGCTGACAAGTCCTGTAGATGTGTTTCCGCCCAACTCATAATTGGACTTAGTTCTTTCAACAAATTTTGGCTGCGAGTTCCTCCTTGTTTCTTTATATACATGACCGCCGCCAAATTGTCTATTCTCACCATCAAGGAAGTTCCCTCTATTTGGTGTGACAACTGTTGAATTGCTCTTCCAACAGCTCTTAATTCCAAAATGTTGGACGACAGATCCTGCTCCTCTCTCTTCCATCTCCCCTGGAGGTATGTATGATCCACATGCGCTCCCCAACCCCACGGGCTGGAGTCTGTCGTCAGTATTGTCCACTGTCTTTCGCTCAGAGATCTCCCTTTGGCCAGATTTTCTTCTGCTAGCCACCACCTCATCTCTTCCTGAACTTGAGCTGTAATCATTAAACTCTGATTCCATGACCGATTCGATTTCTTCCACTGCTGAATGAAACTTTGCTGTAACGGCCTGACATGCCACCTGGCCCACTTGACCATTGGGACTGATGAATTTAACAGTCCCAGAATACTGGCTATTTCCCTTGCTGTCATTATTTCTGTCTGTAGTAAATGTGATATCACCTTCTTTATCTTGGCCTTCTTCTCTTCCGGCAATGTTACCAGATTCTGTTGCGTCAGAAACCTCGCCCCCAGATATATCAAATCTTGTGCTGGTACGAGGTGACTCTTCTTCATATTGATCTCCCATCCATGTTCTTGCAACATTCTCACTACAACACCTCTGTGTGTCTCCAATGTGTCTGGATCTTTTGCCCTCAAAAGGATGTCGTCTAAATAATGATAGATCAAAATTCCTCTTTTCCTGATCTCTGCTATCAAGGCTTGCAGCACTTTTGTGAACACGCGGGGAGATGTTGCTAATCCAAATGGTAGGCATGTAAATTGGAAATGCTTGTCTTCTTGCACAGTAAATCGAAGAAATCTTTGATGTGACACTGCCACTGGAATGTGGAAATATGCGTCTTTCAAATCCAGGGACAGCATCCAATCCCCTGGTTGAATCTCTGCAATAATGGTTTGAATCGATTCCATTCTGAATTTTCTTATTCTTAAATAAGCATTTATTGGCCTCAAGTCCAACACTGGCCTCAAATCTCCTGTCTTCTTCTCTAAAAGGAACATTGCTGAATAAAATCCTTTCCTTTTGAACTCCTCTGGGACTGGGACAATGGCTCCATCTCTGAGCAACTGTTTTACATAGTTGTGCATGACTTCTCTCTTTTCTCTTTGAAGTGGTACTTCGGACCTTACAAAAACATTGTTCTCTGGTATTTTTTCGAACTCCAGCAAATACCCTTTTCGTATCGTCTGTAATACCCATTGATCTTTTATTGACTTTGTCCAGACCTCTACGAAATCTTGTAATCTTCTGGGTATAAAGGAGGGCTGGACTGCCTCGTCTTCAAAACGATTTCTTGCTTTGACTTCCACCTCTAGATCCTCTTCCTCTTGGTTGCGAAAACAGAGAATTTTGACCTCCTTTCCACTGCTCCGAGGTGAAATTTTGTCTTGTCGATCTATTAAATCTTTGTTCTCTTGAAAATCTTCTGTTCTGAAAAAACTGCCTACTCTGGCTATCTTCCTTTTTCATCGTTACTCTTTCTTGTGGGAGAAAAACGCTCTTCCCCCCAGTGACCTTCTTAATGATTTCCTCCAATTTCTCTCCAAATAACATTGTCCCTTCGAATGGCAAATTACAAAGACTTACTTTAGACGCTCTGTCTGCTGTCCATGATCTTAACCACAACGCCCTCCTGGCTGCTACCGATAAAGCCATGGCTCTTGATGATGCCTTAACTAAATCCACAGATGCCTCTGCTATAAACTCTGTAGCAAGCTTTACTTCTGCAAGCGATTTTAATACGTTTGCTCTATTTACTCCTTCCTTAAGAGCCTTTTCTATGTTTTGGACCCAACATTGAAGTGCCCTAGACACCGATGTTAGTGCTAATGATGGCTTTGTAGCAGCTCCAATTGCCACATATGATTTTCTTAGAGATGTTTCCATTTTCTTATCCATTGGATTTTGAAATGCTACTACATCCTCCACTGGTAATGCTGTCCTTCTAGATATACGAGCCACTGCTGCGTCTACTTTGGGAGGCTTGCTTAACACTTGTTCCTCTTGTGCCGGGAAAGGATATTTCTTAAAAACCTTTGCTGGGATTGGATATTTCCCCTCTGTCTTTTCCCATTCTTTAGATACAATTTCCTTAATAACCTCATGAACGGGAAACGTAGCTCTTTCCCTCCTCAAGGACTTAAAGGGATTAAATGAAGAGGAATGAGCCTCCTGCGTCTCTGGCAATTCTAACTGCATTCGCACCGCCTTTATTAATGGTTCCACAAGTGACAGATTAAATGAAGACCTAATTTCTTCCTCATCAGAATCTTCCTCTGCAGATTCATCGGTCAATTCATCCACAGAAAATTGACTGCTATTTCGCTGTACCTGTATGTCAGTTTCTGTTTCAAACTTCCTTCTAGGCCTTTTTGTGGCTGCCTGAACTCCTTCCGCTACTGCCTCTTTAATCCACTTTAGGATATCCGCTGTATCTGCCGCTGCATCTCCAGCTAACCTTCTGGAACAGCGATCACAAAATTTTGAATGCTTCTGTGCTGTATTATTACATGCCACGCAAACTTTGTTCTTCTCTTTGCTGCTCCTCTTTCTGGGTGAAGACACACTGCCAAAGAAAATACTTCCATTAAAAATGCACTCTTTTAACCCTTGCAAAACAAACCTACCTTACCATGGCTCACCTCCTAACACCTTGGGCAGCAATTTCTGGGCTACTAGGCACCTGTGGCTCCATAGTGAGCGATCTAAATTGATTACAGAAAAGAAACCCCATGAATGCCTTTTAAAATAAGCACCATAAATTCAGACCAAAGCCTCACAGACTTACAAGTTGGTGTCCAAGAAACGCTATAATCAGCTTCCCTGCAACACGGTGCAAACGCTGGCTTTCCTTGCGTGTATTAATCCTCTGCGCGCTGAAGTGACGTCATCACTATGCGCACGGGTGCGCGTCAATGCGCTTCACACACCAGCTATACTCACTTGCAGGAAAGGAAAGAAGACCCTGGTGCCGCCCTAACCTGGTGTAACACACAGGTAATCCCTCTCACATTAGAAAACGCCTCAGCTGTACGATTTGCATCGACCTCTGCAATAGGCAAAATGTGTTCTCTTAACCCCTTGCTGCCTAAAAACGGGGTTATGGTCAGCTTGCTCCTCTGAGAGGCAGCATCACGCTAGACCCTTCCAGGGAGAGAGGCAATAGAACTCCCCAGGATCATGGTCCCATAATGGGTCCTAGTGAGCCATAAAATAAAAAATGATTAAAGCTTAAAAAAACTTTCCCAAAAAAACCATGTCCTATACCAGCGAGGACAGGAAAAAAGACAGAGTTAAGAGGGAGTAGGAGGGGTATATAGGGTTAAAGGACTGTTTTTTATTGGAGGGATTTGAAGAGAACCTGTCCTATTGGCTAAGGAGGCGGGGTAAAACCCTTAGTGTGAAGGCTGCCATAGTGACCAGGGAAAGCCACTTTCTACTCATTCCTATGGGATTTATAGAAGCGTATTTATTAATGGCTAGAAGATAAAGATCACCATTTGATGAATATGCTTCTAAACATCCAATAAGTCTGTGAATTTTTCTGGTACTTTGTTTTGGAGGGACAGAAGCAATAGGAAAGGAGGAGTATGTCTATTGGTTAGGCAGGATTTAAAAGCTAAAACTGTATCAGAAGAAGGTGATGTTAGAAACTGATGAGGCTGAAGCGTTATTGGTGGAGCTCTTCACTGTAATTAGCCCAGAAAATTAATTGTGGATTTTTTTTTAAGAAAATATTTTAGAATTTTTCAAGTTTTTCTTATTTTTTAGTACATCATTCAATGCATTTTAAGTTTGCACTTTTTATATTGAGATATTATAATAAATTCAACAACATTTGTGGTTTTAGAAGTTGTGAGTTTAGTCGTGGTTTCAGAAACCTAAAATCCGACCTTCAATAAATAAGCCTCCACGACTAACTCCAAAAAAGTTAAGTATATTAATAGTAAAAAGTTGAGGGTTCAGAGTGTGGTTCCTTTGAATAATGGTACAAATACAGCTGCAACAGATACAGAAAAGGCAAATGTATCTCAGTTCATTTATTCAGTGTATACAATAGTGGCGTAACAGTTCCCAGACCCACCTTATAGCTGCACTGTTGGCTCAGCTCAAATTAGTCAATGGCTGACTCAGGATATAGTACATCAAGCTTTACTCAAAATTAATGTGAACAAGGCACCAGTGCCAGATGGAATACATCCTCAGGTACTAAGAGATCTTAGTTCAGTTTAGGGCAGTGGTAGATGTGATCCATTTGGATTTTGCCAAAGCATATGATACAGTGTCTCACAAATGACTGCTTTCTAAACTGAGTGCTATTTGGAATTAATAAAGTTACTTACAAATGGATAGGAAACTGGCTACAGGATTGGGTACTTAGTGTGTTTGTTACTGGTACATTCTCTACCAGAAGTAAGGTTCTTAGTGGGGTCCCTCAGGGCTCTGTATTGGGTCCACTTTTATTTAACTTGTTCATTAATGATTTTTGGGAGGGTATTGTAAGCAATGTATTTTGTATTTGCAGATGACACAAAGCTATGCAGCCCAATTAATTCCATCCAGGATGTGACATCCTCACAAAACAAAGGAAGCAAGGATTTGGGTTCCTAGATTACTGGGTTGATTTTGCCTTAGGTTATAATCAGAGGTATAACTATAGAGGAAGCAGACCCTGTGGCTGCAGGGGTTTAGGGGTCCCATGAGGCTCAAATAATGAGCAATTTTAACATTTATTGGTAAAACAGGGCAATCTCTGGATATGTTGGGGGCCCTAAAATTAATTTGGTGTTGGGCCCAGTAGCCCAGTAACAGCTAGTTACGACCACTGGATACAATATATATATATATATATATATATATATATATATATATATATATATATATATATATATATATATATATATATATATACATATATATATATATATATAGTCATGATGGATTGCACATCAATGGAAGAGGGTCCAATGTGCTGGGGAAAGAATGGGTAAGAGGTGTTTATATTAGATAATGGGGGGTAAGCCAGAGTATTATGGGAAAGCTAGGGTAGACTGAGCACTGGGATAAGTAAGGGGTAAGGGGTCATAGAGAAAGAGTGAGGGGGCATGCAGTTTGCCAGCTAGGGAGATATCTCTGTTACAAGATAAACTGGCAAATAGTAACTTTAAATCTAATTATACATTAAATAATGTAATTATCAAAGGGGAAAGTAGTAACCTCAGCTGTATGCTGGCAAATGCATGGGGTTTGTCAGGTAAAATGGGAGAGCTAGAATTAATTGCATGCATGCAATCATGATATAATTGGTATCACTGAGACCTGGTGGGATGAAACATGTGATTGGGCTGTCAGTTCAAATGGCTACACCCTTTTTAGGAGGGACAGAGGGATTAAAAAAGGGTGGAGGAGTTTGTCTTTATATAAAACTTGAACTAAATCTGTCCTCTAAAGAAATAAACATGGATGGCACTGGGGAGGATTTGTAATCCCTTTAGGTTGAGATTTCAACTGAGCAAAAGTATACAAAGAAAATTATTTGGTTTACACAAAGTATATTATTTGTTGTATGTTACAAACCACTTTGTATAAGTGACGAGAATGAAGCCCAGCTACAAATAAAGGCTGCTTCTCAACTAGATCAAGTTATTATTATGGGTGACTTCAATTATCCAGAGATTGACTGGAGTAAAAAGTTAGTGGGTTTGTAAATATACTTATTGACAACTTTTTATTTCAGGTTGTTCATGAACTTACTAGAAATAACTATCTTTTGGACCTGGTAACAACTAATAATTTGGAACTTATCTCTAGCATTAGTGTGGGTGAGCATTTTGGGAATAGTGATCATAACATCCTTTGAGATTATGTTGCAGAAACTCTAAAAGGGAGTAACTAAAGCACTAAAGCACTACATTTTAGACGTGCAAACCTTGACAGTTTAAGGGCATCTCTGCAACATATTAAGTGGGAAATGCTTAAATACAGAACAAAAGTCTTTAAAATGCTCCTTAATAAATATACATGTCACTATATTCCCCTTGTAAGCAAAGAATGTTGTTGCAAAGCAAAACCTTTGTGGTTTGACAGAAGTCTTGGTGTTGAAGTTGGTAAGAAAGCTTTTAAGGCAATATTTTTTTTGTAAAAAATATTACTGTTACCCCCAACAAGGCTGTGCTTCTGGCTTTCCTTGCCCTTTAAGTAGTTTCTAAGTTATCTCTTGGGTTGCTGACATGTGGAATCAAAAGCCTTGTATTAGCATTCTAAAAATGTGAATATCAGGGGGTGGGGCTTGCTGCTGAGCTCACTGCACACTGTTCAGAGCGCCAAGCCCTTTGCAACCAGTTAGCTCACATCCCTGCTACAGAACTGACTGATCACTGGTGGTTAAATCACATCAGCTATTCAACAAAAAATACCAGATTCAGTAATGCGGCCCAGTGTAGCTGCATCCTCTTCCAGCGAGGCATGTAGCCTGCCGTGACATCAGCCCCTGTTCGCAACCCCCATGACTTGTCTCCTCCACCAGCTTTACATTTGGAGAAACCGGATATCTATAAGGCTTCACAAAACAAAAAGGTGCATGAAGAGAGGCATATCCTGACTCTTTTACCTCACCAGGGCTGGTGTGCTAAATAGACTCTTTTTACCCGTATTGACGGTAGAAAGCACTCCCAGGTATAACTGTTGAAGACACTTAGATGCTTTTCTGAAATGGCATACAGTCCACGTTGTCGGAATAGGACCAGATTACTGCCTTTAGATTCAGCAGTATAATGTAATTACTAATGTTTAGGGGTATGAGAACAATCTCCGGACTTTTTTTGTAGAAAAATAAAAATATTTAATGCTTTGTTCAATGAACAAGGTACAGCATAGATTACAATGGAATAAAATTGAGCAAACACAGGCCCAGGGAACTAGCATGAGATGTTAACTGCTATGCCTTCAATCCTACTGTCTCCCTCAATCCTACTGTCTCCAAGACCAGACGTCGGGGGCAAATTCACTAATCTACGAAAATTTGCCAGCGACAGCTTCGCTCACAGCATAACACTTCCCCAGGCGTAGATTCACCAGGACAACGCTAACTCACTAAAATCCAAAGTTGCGCCCAGGGCGCCGAACACTGGCAAAGTTGCCCTACCATTACTGCACCAAGCGAAGCGAAGTTTCGCTAGCGTTGCCTAATTTGTATACGGCGGGAAGTTAAAGTTCAATGGACGTATATGTTGCAGCAAATACATTACATTACACAAGCCCGGGAAACCTTAATAAAATAAAGTTGTTATATTGCCCTACACATGTGCCCAGTGTATAGTTTATGTGCTATATGTTAGGAAATGTAGGGGGGGAAGCCGGTTACCCCCCAAAAAAATTAAGATATTTTTCAGCCTATTACCCTGAAAAAGGAAAAGACGCTAGCTAGAAAATTTTCAACTATTTACTCTATTGCACTTCGCCTGGTCTGAGGTGGCGAAGGCAAGTCTGGTAACGTTCAGTAAAATCTTAGTGAATTTGCGTAGTTACATCCATTCGCCATAGCGCAAAATTCGCCAGGTGTTAGGGAGCGAAGTATTGCTTGAGTCTATATCCTTTTTTTTTTTTCTACAGCCCCAATAGTTGTTTACGCATAAACAATAGCATGCACCCCCCGGCAATGCAAGTTAGCTATTTACCATACAACTGCACAACTTGTTTGTCATGTAATCCTTGTGTTACTCCACTTTATATATTATAAATATAATGTAATACAGGTATAATATATAGTGAATAAAGTACCCCCTCTTGTAAATTATATGGATATTATAAGTTACCAAGGAGTTTCATGACCATATAAAAACACGAGGCCGAAGGTAGGTAACTACTAATATCCTCATATTTTGCAACTGGGGTACTTTATTTATTATAATACACAAATTTCAGTGAGTCATGTGACAGAAATGACATCAGAACTCACCGTTTATAACTCATGACATCAGAACTCACCGTTTATAAGGATATAATTTACAAGATATTCATAGCTTTGTGTATTATAAATATATAAACTCCACACACTCCCTACATATGGGCATTTTTTCACACGTACTTAAATTTTAATTCATAAGAATCACCCATCTCAGTCCCAGTTCAGTCATTTCCTGTATGTGAGGTAACACTTGCTTTACACTTAGGATGATTCTTTTCCAGATGAGGATTTGATAAAGATGGCTCTAATTCCACCAGTCCCCCAAATTCTGTCCTTGTCCTGCCAGCTTAGCTTTTGTAATCCGCAAGGCCTTCTCAGGAGATTCAATTTCCATTTGGTGCATAAAGGAACAGCAACATTTCCCATACTGTTCATACTTTGCATATAGTTCATAGTCCTTCCAGTGCTGAAATGATGTCTTCAGTCTCCTCACACCAATCTTCAGTGACAGTGTCGGACTGGGACACCAGGGGCCCAACAAAAAACCTCAGACCAAGGGCCCACCAAAAGTTTTGAGACCAGTGGCCCACCCTCAGTACTATTTTCTTCCTCTTCTCACTCAACCTCTATTCTCCTAGTCTCTTTTCTTTACATACTATAATCTATTATTCCATCTATTTAGCACACTTTGTTCTCATAGAAATATGGAATGGCCATGAAATAGGCCAAAAGTTTAGCAGCATGAGGGCCCCCTGACACCTGAGCCCACCGGGAGTTTTCCTGGTTTCCCGGTGGGCCAGTCGGACACTGTTCATTGAACAATATGAATTAAAATATTAAGTACCATTCATACATCACAACAATCATGGCCCTCACTTTTTTTTATTGTTTCCGCTATTAAACACAATATAGTAACAGTAATATGTAAAATAAAACTTAATCGACTTACACACAGGGTCAGGGCCTTCGCTAAAAGGAAGCTCTCTAAGGGCCTTCGCTAAGTGGAACTACAACCCACACAGGTTACTGTACACAAAAAAGAGAAACTTGGGCGCCAGGAGGTTCTTTGGTGCAAACAAACTGAGGTCCCTACACTTGAGGCATTCACACAGAGCCTCTGGGAAGCTACTCCCTGCTGCAAATCCTTGTTGGAGCTTCAGCTGCTCTTTCTCTCTTACCTATCTGCCTTTCTCTCCTAGAGAGACTATTACAAGTCTGCCCTACTATAGCTGACCTCATTCACGGGGTTGCCTGGCCCCTGACTTCTCTCAAGCTCAATTGCTTCTCTGGGCCTTGCTGTACCCAAGCTCCCCTGGGCATACCCAGCTGGATCAGCATCCAAAGAGGAAGAGGCCACTCCTTACACACACTATAGTGCAGTGTGGCAGGAAGTGATTATTACACCTCTTGGCCAATAACACTCAACTACATAAGATTTTGCCAGGTAACTGAGAAAAGGGATGGGGCCGTAAAGCCATAGGGGCAGATTAACCCCTATGGGCCCTTACATACCCTTAAACCTCCTGTGGCCTTGATGAAATCACCTGGGTCCTAGTACAAGTTTGACGAGCATTGCATCCAGCAGACAGAAATAACACTTTTTATTCCCACCCACACAAAGTATTTTTCCACATCGACTATTACTTTGAACCAACCTAAATGCTTTCATAAATCACCAAAGCCATTATAAACCCAATTTTTTGGTCAGATCATGCTGCTATCTGTGAAATGCCCAATGGAATTAACCCTAACACCAATTGACACCTTAACTAAGCCCCGCTCTTCAAAACTGCAAAATCTGCAATCACATCACAAATGATCTAGAAACCATAATCTGTTTTATTTCTATACCCAGGGCCAGATTTACATAGTGGGCGACCCTAAGCCCACTACCATTCGTCGCCCCTGTCCCTTCCAGGGGGACAGGAGCATTGGGGATTGGCGCATGGGAAATTCAAAAAATTATTGTATCTCCAGCGCATCCCCAGTGTTTATGAACCAATGTGGGTGTGGTTGGGCAGCATGCCGCCCCCCTAGGCTCGGGTCTAGGTGGCATTTCCACAATTCCAGGTCTGCCTATACCTAACAGACCTAACAGACCAAACAGAACTTTAGACTTATATTACATAGTAAGTTAGGTTTAAAAAAGACACAGGCCGATCAAGTTTAACCTGCCTAACTGCTAGTCAGGGCCGAATTTACATAGCGGGGGCCCCTAGGCCTGCTGTCGCTCGTCACCCCAGTCCCCTCCCCTTTATTCGTTTAAATTATCGGAGCACTGGGTTTCTAAATCTAATGTGGGTGTGGTTGGGCTGCATGCAGCCCCCTAAAATTCTGCCGCCCTAGGCCCGGGCGGCCTTTCCACAAGTATGGGCCTGCTGCTAGTTGATCCAGAGGAAGGCAAAAAAAAACATCTGAAGCCTCTCCAATTTGCCTCAGAGTGGGAAAAAATTCCTTCCTAACTCCAAAATGGCAATCAGACTAGTCCCTGGATCAACTTGTACTATGAGCTATCTTCCATAACCCTGTATTCCCTCACTTGCTAAAAAGTCGTCCAAAGCCTTTTTAAAGCTTTCTAATGTATTAGCCTTTACAACTGATTCAGGGAGAGAATTCCACATCTTCATAGCTCTCACTGTAAAGAACCCCTTCCGAATATTTAGGAGGAACCTCTTTTCTTCTAATCAGAATGGGTGACCTTGTGTCAGCTGGAACGACCTACTGGTAAATAAAGCTCTAGAGAGATTATTATATGATCCTCTTATATATTTATACATAGTTATCATATCACCCCTTAAGCGCCTCTTCTCCAGCGTGAACATCCCCAATTTGGCCAGTCTTTCCTCATAGCTAAGATTTTCCATACCTTTTACCAGCTTAGTTGCCCTCTCGGCCCTCTGTAACTCAATAATGTCCTGTTTGAGCACTGGAGACCAAAACTGTACAGCATATTCTAGATAGGGCTTTACCAGTGCTCTATAAAGTAGAAGAATGACCCCCCGTGAATCTATGCCCCTTTTAATACAGCTCAAGACCTTATTTGCCCTGGATGCTGCTGACTGGCATTACTTGCTACAGCCAAGTTTATCTACAAGGACTCCAAGATCCTTTTCCATAATGGATTTGCCTAGTGCAGTCCCATTTAGGGTATACGTAGCTTGGATATTTTTACATCCCAGATGCATGACTTTACATTTATCAACATTGAATTTCATTTGCCACTTAGCTGCCCATATTGCAAGTTTGTCAAGATCGTGTTGCAAGGATGCCACATCCTTGGTGGAATTAATTGGGCTGGATAGTTTTGTGTCATCTGCAAACACTGATACATTACTTACAATACCCTCCCCTAAGTCAATAATGAACAAGTTAAATAAAAGTGGACCCAATACCAAGACCTGATGGACCCCAATAAGAACCTTACTCCAAGCAGAGAATGTACCATTAACAACCACCCTCTGTACCCAATCCTGTCGTCAGTTTCCTATACATGTGCAAACGACTTCATTAAGCCCAACAGACCTTAGTTCAGAAAAGCAGTTGTTTGCATGGGTATCAAACGCTTTGGCAAAATCCAAATAGATTACACCTACTGCCCCCCCCCACTGTCCAGCATCTTACTTACCTTATAATAAAATGCAATCTTTCATAAAGCCATGCTGATTGCTGCTCATAATGCCATTCACTAGGACAAAATTTTGAATGTGATCCCTTAACAAGCCTTCAAATAATTTGCCCATCACAAATGTCAAATTTACTGACATATAATTGTAAGGATTAGATCGCAATACCTTTTTAAAGGAGAAGGAAAGCTATGGAGGCATTTTATTACCAATAGATTAGCTGCAATAGTGCAAGCTAGAATGCTATATTTTTTCTGTAGAATGTTTTACCATACCTGAGTAAAAAGCTATAGATGCTCTCTGTTTGTTTAGGATAGCAGCTGCAGTATTAGCTTGGTGTGACATCACTTCCTGCCTGAGTCTCCACCTGCTCACTTATAGCGCTGGGCTCAGTTTACAGCAGAAATGGAGGGGGGAAGAGGAGCAAACTGAGCATGCTTACTCCCGGGGGAAGGAGGTTTTAGCTGAAGGCAGGAAGTCTGATACAGAAACCCATGTGAACACAATAGAAGGAAAGAAATGCAGTGTTTCTTTTGACAGAGGATTCAGAGCAGCACTACTGAGGGTTTACTGGTATATTTAAGTGGACCTTTCTGATAAGGCTTACTTAGTTTTAACCTTTCCTTTAAATATTGGAATGAAATGAGCTTTTCTCCAATTCATAGGTACCATACCAGATGAAAGCGAATCTGAGAAAATCTGAAATAGTGATACTTTATTATTGCATTCTCTTTAGCTATTTTATTTGACCTAGTATCATATCTTTAAATCTTATGCCGTATATGTTCTTAAATCAATGTAGAAATATTAGAGTAGTTATAAGAAAATTGCATTACAAGTAAGGTGTTTAAGAGAGGTTATGTATATTGAATGTGAATCAAGTTGTGTGGAAATAAGTGTTTTTTAACAAACTGCAAAATTTGTGTCTCCAGCTAAAACTGTCTATTTTTTGTCATACTATTTTCAGCACATATATGGGATATATTATTTCTGTCCTTGTGAGAGTGGATTGACCTGTGAAGTGGACAGATCCATTGTGGGGACTATTACCAACACAGACTATGGATACTGTAAGGATCCAATGGACACTAAAAAATAATGCCCTGCCTTTTTGAATAACATTTGTCAACATACACTCTATCAGTTAATATAGTGTAAACAACAAATCTACAAATTACAGAGACTGTCACTGGAACAATCTTTGTTTCAATTCTAGTCAAGCTGTAATATTCTTTCTTGGTAAAAAAATAATAAAATTTGGTTTTCAAAATGTCTTCTTCTGTAAGGTACTTTTCATTGTGGTTATTTAATTAAAAAGTAAAAAAATATATAGTTTAATAAAGCATTAAAAATAATGAACTCTGTCCAGGATATAACTATTATTGGATCAGGGTAGAATGGACTTTTCACTTAAAATTCTTTAGTGTTACTGTTCCTCAAGGAACCACCCTATGTGGATTAATTTAGATGGAAAGAAGTTAATAGGAAAGAAGAGAAATGCATTTAAAAACTACAAGTTTGTGGGGACAGAAGCTGCATTTAATGAATATAAACACTATAACAAATGTAAAAGAACAATCCGGAAGACAAAGATATAAAATGAGGAACGGATTGCGGCAGAGCCTAAGACTAATCCCAAAAAGTAGGAATAAGAACGATATATGTTGAAGGTCCACGGTAGTGAGGTGTAAGGGGTTAAAGCTGCACAGAGAAGATTGGTGGATACCACTTATCCCTACTAAAAACGAACAACCCGACAATTACCTTGTTAGTAGTTCTGTGATAACCCCAAAAAGTGTTGCTTCTTTAGATAATGTTAACAAAATGGTTGTAAAAGATACAGATACAAAAATTACATGTGCAAAATGAATTCTTTTCTTCAGTGTATACAAAAGAGGAGTTAGAGTTCCATGACCCACCTGCCAGCTGCACTGTTGGCTCAGCTCAGTCTAGGCGGTGGCTGACTCAGGATATGGTACGGTACATAAAGGTTTACTCCAATTATTATGAACATGGCACCAGGATCAGATGGAATATACCCTCGGGTACCGAGAAAGCTTAGTTTAGTTTTAGACAGGCCACTATTTCTGATTTTATCAGACTTCTTTCATCTGGTATGATGCGAATCGATAGAAGATGATGTAATTCTTATATTTAAAAAGGGAAAATTTCTGTTCTGGAGAGTGGAATTATGAGCAGTAGGATTGTTTATGTCAGACAATTTTTATGTGTTTCTTATGATGAGGTTAGTAAGCTGGACAGGATTCTGTATTGGGTCCACTTTATGTTGATTTAAAAAACCCAACATATTCTTCAACTCATTATGTTGGTTTGAAATTCCAACATACTGTTATTTGACCTATTCTTCCGCTTATTATGTTGGTTTGAAAAAAACAACGTAATGTTCTTCAACTTCAGCATATTCTTCAACATCTTATTATGTCTTACCTTATTTATGTTAAATTATTGTTCTTTGACTTCAGCTTATTCCTTCTGTTATTATTCTAAGCATTTGCTAAATGCTTCTCCTCCTACAAATTAGGGGTACAACACCCAAACTCTCTACACGTCTCCATCCTATAGCAGAGCAGGTTGCTTTTGCTTTTCTAAGTGATCTCACCCTTTGTCTATACTCTGAACACCCCAATTTTTTCAACTGACTTTGACAGGGAAGATTTTCAAACTGTTGCCACTCTTACAGCTTTGAAGCTACACTAACCAAACTTGAATAACATAATCATGGGGTCACACCAAATAAAACAGCAAAATTTGTTGAATGTCCATAAATGGGAGGATTCAACAACAGCCAATCAAATTTCACAGATAAAAAGAAAAATGCTTTTGCGCTGAACTTTAATCCAAATGGAGGAACTTGATCTAGCGCTTTTGATTAAATTTTGTTCATTTTTTTGTATTAACAGGTGTACCTATATATATAATTTTGTTTATAGGTTAAGTCCTTAGCAACCAAGTGCATATAGTAGTTAATTATATTTTACTATATTTTGTAAATTTGAATTCTTTAGTGTTCAAATTTAGATATTTTTACTCATTAATTTTATTGAGTAACCATTAGCAACCAATTACGATTTTTTTAATCTGATGTTTTTCTAATGTTGGAGAGCTTTTGCGCTGAGTATTAAATTTGATTTTATAATCACTTGCACTTCTTTGCACTTTTATTGTTGTAGATATATAGCTATTGCTTCATTGTAACAGTTTGTGCTTTAGAGACGCTGCACATGCTGACACTCCTATTCCCTGATGAAGAGGGGCGCAGCCTCATGAAACACGTTGGAAGCCAGGAGCCAGTCAGCATCTTCTCCTTTGATATTTTTACTGCTTGTACTTTTATTAATTTTGTAAGTAGACATCTTTATTTACTATTTATACATCATTAAAAGCATTTAAAATCATTTAATGCACATTTGTATCTTTTATTGCTTTTTCGATTGAATGGGATTCCATTGCTGAAACACTGAAGGATCAAATTGTTTTTCGAAAAGCAACTCTTAGCAGGGGCGTAACTAGAGTGCGCCAGGCCCCCCTGCATAAAAATCTTCACAAGGGCCAGGCCCCCCTTCCTCGCCACAGGTAAGAGAGTGGCTGGAGAGGAGGGGGGGTTTTATTAACTGTAAACGATGTAGACCACAGGCCGCGCTGTTCCCTGGGCCCCCCTGCGACTGTGGGGTCTGCTTCCTTTCTAGTTACTCCACTGACTCTTAACATTGTGTTTGTGAGTATATAGGCGGGTGAGGGAGCTCTGTGGTGGAACCTTACCTGATTCGTAGAACACGGTGTGAGCGCACAACCTCGCCTTCCCTTTTCAGTGGCCTGGTGCACAATCCTCTGGGGAGACGGCACTCCCACGATTTCCAATGTAAAGCAGAACAAGGAGAGATCGGCACACAGGTACAATTGCAACATGGGGTAAACCCCTAAGTGTTTATTGTGTCATAGTTTGCACAACGTTTCGGGGGCACGCCCCTTCGTCAGGTGAATATTGGAACCTTACCTGATACATGTTACTCACATTCCCTGCTAATTGGTAACAGGATCCTTGCAAGTATACCATTAGTGATAACTAAATTAAAACCCAAATTAAAAGGAAATATTTGTTGGACACCCAAAAGTGGTTGGAGCTATGAACAGCCAATCAGATTTTACCTATTGATTTTCAATGGGGAAATTGAACCTGTTGCACAGTATTAACAACATGGTCACAAAACTCTTCACAGTTGGTCACTAGGAAACTACAGTTTTAGGTTTGAAAAAGTGGGAGAAAAAGTGGGTTAACAGCCAATCAGATTTCAAATTTAAAAATGTAAAATGCTGCCATTCTCATACTATCCCCTCATTTTATATATGCTTATCCTACAAGTTTAGGGGTACAACACTCTACACACTTTGTCCTATAGCAGAGCAGTTTGCATGTGCTTTTCTATGTGATCCTACCCTCTGTCTTTTTGGTGTGGCACTCCAAACGCCTTTTTTTCATTGAATTTGACTGGGAAGACACAAAATGCTGTCATTCTTGAAGCTACACTCATCAAACTTGAATAACATAATCATTGGGCCACCCTTGAATGAAACAGTGACATTTGTTGGATAAGAAAAAAGTGGGAGGAGGCAACAGCTAATAAAATTTCACCCCTTGACTTCAATGGGAAAATTTAAACTGCTGCCAATGTTAGAGCTTTGAAGCCACACTCACTAATCTTGAATCACATAGTCATAGAGTCAACCATAATGAAAAGGTGATATTTGTTGGATGTTGATGTAGCTACAAACAGCCAATCAGATAGATTTAATTGATTTCAGTGGGAAAATTTTAACTACTGCCATTCTCACACGTTAATGTAAGGGTCCCCAAACTTTGCACAGTTTGTCACTGGGTGACTACATTTCAAGTTTGGAAAAGTGGGCAGAGCCACCAACAGCCAGTCAGATTTCACCTATAGTATAGACTTTTATTGCTTGAATTTAAACTGCTGCCATTCTTTAAATATTAATAACAAAGTCCCCAAACTTTGCAGCGTTAGAAACCCGGTAACCGTGGTTTGGAATAAATGGGTGGAACCACCAACGGCCAATCAGATTTATCTGATGGGGAAATGTAAACTGCTGCTATTCTCACTTGTTTGATGCAAGTGTCCCCAAACTTTTTATAGTTGGTCACTGGGGGACTAAGGTTAAAGGTTACGGAAAGTGGGCAGAGTCAGCAACATATTTCACCCATTAAATTTATTGGTTTATATTTAAACTACTGTTTTTCTCACAGCATTAAAGGCAGGGTCCTCACTCTTTGCAGAGTTAGTGACTGGTGGACTGCAGTTCAAGGATAGAAAAAGTTGGCAGAGCCACCAATGATCAATCAAAGTAGTTATGCTGAAAAAATATACGTCCATCAAGTTCAGGTAGGTCTATATATAACCTACCTAACCGCTAGTTGATCCAGAGGAGTGGAAGAACGACTCCCTCCTCCTGAGAATCTATACAGCTCAGACCTTATTTTCCCTTGCAGCTGCTGACTGGAATTGCTTGCTACAGCCAAGTTCATTATCTACAAGGACTCCAAGGTCCTTTTCCATTGCGGATTATCCTAGTGCAGTCCCATTAAGGGTATAAGTAGGTTTTTTTTTTTTACGTCTCATGCGCATGACTTTACATTTACTAACAGTGAAACTCAGCTGCCACTTCGCCACCCAGATTGCCAGTTTGCCAAGTCATCTGCAAACATTACATACAATACCCTCCCCTAATTGTCAGCACAATCGCATCTTCACACAATTTTATGCAACAGCCACATTTGCGTCAGATGAAGCTAGCTCTGGGGGAATTAAATTTTTCTTTACTTGCAGGCTACAGTACTTATGAAACTGTACTTATACCACTTAAAGTACATAGTACTTATAGTACAGTATAGTACGGATTACGTATCCGTATGATTGACAAAGGGGGTAACCCCGAAATGTTGCATTGCACTCCGCTTCAATAAATCACTGAAATTTTCATGCAGACCTGAGTGCCGTGAGGTTTTTTCTCATTACTACATTGGGAGGTTGCCGAGCCTCCACCCACGTGCACCAGGCATATCTTCATTCATCGACAAGGAGGGTGTGCTAATCCACACTACATTGGTTAGTATGATACTTCAGCCTGAATGTCCTTTTTTCTACCGGTTTTGCCTTTTTGTAGGATCACAATGGCTGCAGTTTAGTTTTGGCTTATTCAGGTAAACAAGGGTACTGGTTAGGTGTGTTGCTGTAGAGGTATGGATTGGCTTAGGTATGCAAAAGGATATGCTTCATTAACCTGGGTGTTTTCAGTTTTTAAAGGATATCCCTTCATTTAGGGGATAGTCTGGCCATGGAGGAGGTATTGGGGTTGCTTGTACTTGTACTTGAATTATTTGTACTTAGATTGATTTCAATGTGTCTCAATATGCTGAATATGCTGCTTCATCTTATGTAAACTCATGAACATTACCCACACCAGGGCATGACTTGTTAAACAGTGGTGGCACTTTGCCTTTAAGAGGTATGTTTTGTGGGGAGGAACAACCTTGTTTTTGGTGTGTGGGAGTGTACTCCTTCTGGGTGTTTTATAGGCTGGACGTTATGAACAGAGCTTTCCTGCAAAGCAGATTATATACTCTTTGCAGGTGAGTGGAGATTCTTGGTATGGGTAGGGTTGTAGCAGTGCAAGTGGTAATGTGTTCCAAAGGTTTGTATGATAGCTTGGGCAATGGTTTTAATAAAGTCCAGCAATGCGGGTTCTTCACTCTTGGCTGAGGAGTAGTGGATGCTGGTCATCTTTGTTTTATAGGATGGTCTTCGAAGTGCTGGGGCTGAATACGTATCTCTCAAAGCAGTGTTCTTATGTGAGTAGGCATGCAGGTGCTTGAGGTAGGGTTGCTGGCAAATAGATGGATTGGGTGTTTGTAATATTGTCTTTATTTTGCAGAATCTTGTTGGGACAAAAATGATTTTCCAGAGACAGATAGACCTTTTGTGGGTGTATGTTTGACCTGGAGCTTTTATTAGGGGATAGTCATGCAAATCTAAAAACAATCCCTCAATATGTAAACTCCCTCAATAGGCGCACAAGGTCGGGGCGACTAATCTTCCTGAATCTGCCTGTGTGCCCTGACCCTTAAGGTGGAACTCAAATGCAAAAAAAATACAAATAAAAAAACCTCAAGTTTTAATCTATTTCTTGAGCAAAATAGGGAACTCTATGTTTGGTGCTTGTAGATAATTAGATTATCTGACCTCATATAACCCTCTGCATAATGGACTTCAGTTTATCTGTGTACTGGTAATCTATGACTCAAGGATGAACAAGTTCCAGTTACTCTGTTTAGCTCAAGAAATCACAAAACAACATACCTATTTGCTTATTGTATTAATCACAAATAAAAAAAATAAGCCCTATTATTTGAGCTCATGTTGAAAAGGTGTTATACTAAAGGTACATGTAACAATTACGATCTTTCCTGTAATTACAAACATTAACAGACGACTCATCAGGTATACAGGTAGAATCAATAGAATTCTGTGTCTGGCAATTCAGGGTGGTGGCAAATGGGGAGTTTAGACGCCCAGCGACAAATCTTCTCTACTGCAGGTGACCACCCCAAATGCCTGCAAGAATACGAATTGCCAGTGGGAACGCATATATATCACTTTGGATTTCCGAAGTCGCCTCACGAGGAAACTTTGGAAGTCCGAAGTGATTCGTATGCCATCCTGCCATTTGTATTCTTCCTGGTGCATGGGGGGGGGAGATAGTTATGCACAGTAGAGAAGCTTTGTCGCTGGTCATCTTATCTCTCTGTCTGCCACCACCCTACGCAATAAACCCTGGCTGATGTTCCGGCTCCTTCAAATGTGCCCGATCAAAAACTTCCATCTTGGTGGATTGACAAGCTGACCGATATCAGAGGCTGTTGCCAATATCGGTTGGCTTGTCTTCATCCACACACACAAAATATTGTACTTCGTTTTCTACGATATCTGTGTACCTTAAAAGGTAAGGCTAAAGCCACACATTAGCCACAGGCTGAGAATGAGCCCCTACACTGGCATCAGCCTTCCTCCTTGACTGCACTTGGAACTACTGTGATGGTCTGCCTCTGCCTGCACCCAGGCCAACACAGTAATTCGGGTGTAGGCAAGGAAGGCCTGTCTAAGGAGTCCTGAAGCCAGTTGTCTATTTTGTATCGCTCAGAGTTACTAGTTTCCTTTTTATGGTTTTGTATGATTGGAAGTAATTTCTAACCTGCATCTTTTTGTAATGCTAATTTGGCTTGTTTCTGAAGATGCTCATTCATCCAGGTCATAAAATAAGTCAAATCACTGTAATAAATGTTGTAAATCAGCAATCCGGAAGGCTAAGAAAGAAATGAAGAGTTAATTGCGGTGGAGGTGAAAACTAATCCTAAAAAGTTTTTTAAATATATTAAGTAAAAAGATGCAGGTTGAGAGTGTTGCTCCATTAAATAATGGTACCAGTATGGTTGTAACCGATACAGAAAAGGCAAATGTGTTAAATCAGTTCTTTTCTTCAGTGTATACAATAGAGGAGTCTGGGTTCACAGGCTCACTTAATAACTGCACGAATGGTTCAGCTCAATCTAGTCAGTGGCTGACTCAGGATATGATTCAAAAAGCTTTAATACAAATTAATGTAAACAAGGCTCCAGGTCCTGATGGCATACACCCCCGGGTTCTAAGAGAGCTTAGTTCAGTTTTAGACCAGCCCTTATTTCTGATTTTCTCAGATTCACTGTCATCTGGTATGGTGCCTATGGATTGTAGAAAAGCTGATGTTATTCCAATATTTAAAAAGGGATTACGATCTCAGCCTGGCAATTATAGGCCAGTAAGCTTGACATCTCTGGTGGGCAAATTATTTGAAGGCTTGTTAAGGGATCACATTCAAAATTTTGTCCTAATGAATGGCATTATGAGCAACAATCAGCATGGCTTTATGAAGGATAGGTCATGTCAGACGAATTTGATTGCATTTTATGATGTGGTAAGTAAGATTCTGGATAGTGGGGGGGCAGTAGATGTGATCTATTTGGATTTTGCCAAAGCGTTTGATACTGTGCCCCACAAACGACTGCTTTCTAAACTAAGGTCTGTTGGGCTTAATGAAGTCGTTTGCAAGTGGATAGGAAACTGGCTACAGGATCGGGTACAGAGGGTGGTTGTTAATGGGACATTCTATACTTGGAGTAAGGTTCTTAGTGGGGTCCCCCAGGGCTCAGTATTGGGTCCACTTTTATTTAACTTGTTCATTAATGACTTAGGGGAGGGTGTTGTAAGTAATGTATCAGTGTTTGCAGATGACACAAAATTATCCAGCCCAATTAATTCCATCCAGGATGTGGCATCCTTGCAACATGATCTTGACAAACTGGCAATCTGGGCAGCTAAGTGGCAAATGAGATTCAATGTTGATAAATGTAAAGTCATGCACCTGGGATGTAAAAATATCCAAGCCACTTATACCCTTAATGGGACTGCACTAGGCAAATCCATTATGGAAAAGGACCTTGGAGTCCTTGTAGATGATAAACTTGGCTGTAGCAAGCAATGCCAGTCAGCAGCATCAAGGGCAAATAAGGTCTTGAGCTGTATTAAAAGGGGCATAGAGTCAAGGGAGGAGGGGGTCATTCTTCCACTGTATAGAGCACTTGTAAGGCCCCATCTAGAATATGCCGTACAGTTTTGGTCTCCATCACTCAAACAGGACATTATTGTATTAGAGAGGGTACAGAGAAGGGCAACTAAGCTGGTAAAAGGTATTGAAAATCTTAGCTATGAGGAAAGACTGGCCAAATTGGGGATGTTCACACTGGAGAAGAGGCGCTTAAGGGGTGATATGATGACTATGTATAAATATATAAGGGGATCATATAACAATCTCTCTAATGCTTTATTTACCAGTAGGTCTTTCCAGCTGACACGAGGTCACCCATTCCGATTAGAAGAAAAGAGGTTCCGCCTAAATATTCGGAAGGGGTTTTTTACAGTGAGAGCTGTGAAGATGTGGAATTCTCTCCCTGAATCAGTTGTACAGGCTGATACATTAGATAGCTTTAAGAAGGGGTTGGATGGCTTTTTAGCAAGTAAGGGAATACAGGGTTATGGGAAATAGCTCATAGTCCAAGTTGATCCAGGGACTAGTCCGATTGCCATTTTGGAGTCAGGAAGGAATTTTTCCAGCTCTAAGGCAAATTGGAGAGGCTTCAGATGGGTTTTTTGCCTTCCTCTGGATCAACTGGCAGATAGGTAGTTAATAAATAAAAAAAAAAAAGGTTGAACTCGATGGACATGTGTCTTTTCAACTTTACTTACTATGTTACTATGTAACTTGCTTTCTCAATTTAGAATAAATTAGACTTACATAGGATCTTTTTTCAGTATATATGCTCTGGAATGTTGCTCCAATCAGCATAATCTGTTTATCATAATCCACAAGGATGTCATTAAATTAGGTGTTGATTGTATTAGCAAAATTGGAGCTTTGATGTGTTATTAAACCTTTCAGGGAGAGGTGCCAAAACAGTATTATATGTGGCAGACAATAGATCATTTGGCTTGGTACCATATTACTTAGCTTGGTCCCGAAATCCCTACAGAAAAAAAATCTTGTGCAAGCTAATTTTTCCAGTTGCACAGTTAATTGGAGCAATGCAATTAGGAATTTAGAAACAAAACAAGCACTTGGACATTAATTCTTACACCCTAAAGAAAAGCCTTGTGATTAGCCGCTAAATATTTAGGAATGAAGTCAGATTTGTTATAGAGCTGGTAATGTTTTTATAGGTGTATGTTAGCTTCTAAATTAGATAAACCAGTACAATGCAAAAACTTTCAAAACATGCAGATCATTATATGAAATGACAAGTTTATTAATGAAGAAGTTTTTATTGAACTTAATTTGCAGAGCAACAAGGCTAACAACTTTTAAAACAACAGTAAATATAAGCAGTGAACTAACTTAAAGGCAACAAAACAATCAGAATAAAAGAAGCAAGAACTGCAACTAAGTTTGGCCTTTAATCGTTTTTAGCATTTAGGCAGTTTATATATAGATTTAAAAGGTTGAATTTGATGGATGCGTGTCTTTTTACAACCTAACTTATTATGTATTTATATATTATGAACACTGATCTTGACACTGTGATCAATTTCTCTTCCACTATACCATCATATATGTTAAACTACCAAAGAATAATATAAAAACTTTCCATAGAGCGTTAACCAAACACCAACAGTTTCCAAACTGTTGGGCTGGCACTGCAGGTCTTAATGCTTATTTGGGTGAGATTTGAGGAGAATGCATATTTGATCTTCTAGATAACTCAAAGACCCATTTTAAAGCTCTGTTAGGTTGAGATTTTGGACTAACATTTCTCTGCTATTTTTTACATTCTTTGAACGATACCTGAATGACTGACTGATGTTTCCCTATATCTATATCCTTTTTACGAAAGGAGTCCCGACCAAAGGTTACACCCCGAGGGGACTTGAACCAAACCAGATCAACAACTACTTTGTTAATATCAGCAGTTTCAAATAGCATATGCATGTATTTCTTTGATTAATACCAAAAGAGGGGAACTATTGCGAAATGGAAAATGCAATATAACCATAATATTGAATTCAATTTTCTGAATGTAATCAATTAAAATTTCTGAAATAATCAAATTACTCTATATTACCCCATCTCTGACTTCTGCATCAAGAGAGACAATGCAGTCAGATGTTGATTGAAAGCTAGGTCTAATACAGCATTTGAGGGTGCTTTTTGCCTAAAATGTATTAGAGTTCAGCCTTTCAAAATAACCTGTTATTATTGTCTTATTTTATACTTTGCTAATCACACTATGATGGACATATCACTGCAGCAGTAAAGAGTGACAAGTTTATCAGAGCACAAGTCACATAACTGGGGGCAACTTGGAAACTGACAAAATATCTAGCCCCATATCAGATTTTCAAAATTAAATATGAAAAAAAAGTTTGCTCTTTTGAAAAGTGGATTTCAGTACAAAAGTCTAAATAAATCAAAGTCTATTGATTTATTTATTTTTAAAAAAAGTTCTCCCATGACAGTATCCCTTTAATAATTAGCCTTTTAGCATCAGTTTATATTACAGACAAACCTAATTTTCTGCTTGTAAATTTGTGACAACCCCGAAGCTTAGCTTCACAACAGCTGCTCAGAGCCCACTGAACATGTGTGCTTTGGTGATCCCCTGTGACAAGTTTGAAGTCCTGGATCATTGCTGCTATTAAGATGCTGAAATTTTAGGCTGGGGCAATAAGTTCAGTATGTAAAATATTGCATTTTCAACCATATTAATTTTTAGGGTTTAGTTCTCCTTTAAGCTTTTCTAAAACATTTATACAATTAACCATTGTTATTTTCTCACTAATCCTTTCCACCTGAATAAAATGGAAACAAATTTGGTCCAATAGATGCCTCATAAAACCCTTGTAATTTGAGAAGCCCACAACTTTGATCAAAAATTGGATCTCAAAACATACATTTTAGAGTTTTACCTATTGCAAGATCGGAAAATTAACAATATAAAGCACATAGGATTCAAAAGCTAATTTAAGTTACCACATCCTTGCACTACAAGTCAAAAAAAACCCAAAACCTGCTGATGGTTATCACCAAAAAAAAATGCTCTAGTGTGAATTTTCTTAGAAAAACGAGTACTGGAATTATCCATCAGTTTCTACTTATATTAATTGAAGGTGCCATAAAACTGTGGCCTTTTGTAAGCCAAACAAACATTAGCAGAGAGACCTCTTTTGTGACACGAACCTCACACACAGACCTTCAATCCCTGTCCAAGTTTAGTTAGAATAAACAACTGTTGCACAGTGGTTCCCAGAGACTGCATCCACTTTTATTGAAGTTAAATGGGATTTTCTAGGAGTGCCGTTTGATCTATTACACTTAAAGGGATACTGTCATGGGAAAAAACATTTTTTTCAAAACAATCGGTTAAAAGTGCTGCTCCAGTAGAATTCTGAGCTGAAATCCATTTCTCAAAAGAGCAAACAGATTTTTTTTATATTCAATTTTGAAATCTGATATGGAGCTAGACATATTGTCAATTTCCCAGCTGCCCCAAGTCATGTGACTTATGCTCTGATAAACTTCAATCACTCTTTACTGCTGTACTGCAAGTTGGAGTGATATCACCCCCTCCCTTCCCCCCCCCCCAGCAGCCAAACAATAGAACAATGGGAAGGTAACCAGATAACGGCTCCCTAACACAAGATAACACTCAATAGTAAAAACCCATGTCCCACTGAGACACATTCAGTTACATTGAGAAGGAAAAACAGCAGCCTGCCAGAAAGCATTTCTCTCCTATAGTGCAGGCACAAATCACATGATCAGGGGCAGCTGGGAAATTGACAAAATGTCTAGCCCCATGTCAGATTTCAAAATTGAATATAAAAAAATCTGTTTGCTCTTTTGAGAAATGGATTTCAGTGCAGAATTCTGCTGGAGTAGCACTATTAACTGATGCGTTTTGAAAAAAACATGTTTTCCGATGACAGGATCTCTTTAAGTTACAGCATACCTTTTCAAATTTCAAATAAAATTTTCCAATACCTATTCAGACATTCTTTTCATTCAGACATACAGGGGTATATTTATCAAGGGTCAAATTTCGAATTGAAAAAACGTTGAAATTCGAATTCAAAAAGACCAACCGAAATTACATAGTTTTGGACGATTCCCTAGTTGAGATACACAAAAATTAGCTTGAAATTCTAATTTTTTTCATTCTAAAATTCCCCTCGACCTTTGATAAATCTGCCCCATAGTGTAAGTGCATAGATTAGATTTTGTTTAAATTTTCCTTGGAGACTGGTTTCATGATGATTTTGGATTTTACAATATGAAGCAAATATTCACCATTAACCCTTTTAGTGCCATAAAATGTAGATTCTATATAGCCGACATGTACAGAAAGATATTTATTTCATTTTACATATGATCTGTAAACTTTATCTTTTATAAGTAAAGCAATCTAGTAATATCTCTTTACTAGAGATAGCAAAGACATTTGAGCAGCATAAGCTACAGAATACTATTAAATCTACTGATGTGGGAGCAGTTACGCTGTACCTCAGACGAGGATTTTTAAAAAAACCAATGTAAAACACCATAATCTATTTTAGCCTAATATTATTATTATTATTATTATTAACATGTATTTATATAGCGCCAACATATTGCTAATAAACAGTAGACTAAAATGCTGTCTAAAGTAAACGTGGAATCTAAAGATCACTATTTTTTGTTTTTATAATAGAAAATGGTTATTTCCCCATGAGATAATATAACCCCTTATTTATGTGTAGAATTTTGATACAATGGAATAGGATACAGTTGGTATTGATGACACCTGTAGACACTGGAGAACACACAGTGAAATTATTTTATTTCTTGGAAACAATTCTGCAGACTGGACGGATACATTAACCCATAAAATAGAGTTAGTGCAGCCCATTTTAACAAAGAAAATACACAAAAGTTAATACATTTTAAATCTAGAAGGAATATTGTCACAATCCAAATGCACCAGTGGAATGTGTACCACAAGCTACAGAAGCATACCTGTTTTATTTGGGCCTTGTTTTTGAAAATTAGAGGTAGGCTTGTTTAATGAATGACAGCACAATGATGCCTTACATATTATTTGAGTAAATACTAGTTTACTTGCTCAACCTAAATTATGGGTGATTGTAGCAATTACTATTACTCCAGGAACTTATGTTCAGGCCTCCACAACCAAATATAATAACTTATATGGTAAACCAGAAATGTGAACAAGCTTTTCCTCCTTTTATAGCTTGGCAGAGATGAAGCTACTTTGGCAATAAAACAATTATCTCCTTTGGATCTATGCTCTGGTCTTCCAATTGTCAGAACACAGAATAATGAAACGATAAGAAAGCACATTCACTGACTTTACGAAGATAACAGCCAGGCATGATTCAAGCACTGAGAAGCGGTCACCCGCTTTTCTGGAGCCAATTCCAACATAGGCAGCAAGAAGTCTGTAAATCCAGCTGCATCCTCTTCTGCCCATTCATATTTCTCAACCAGAACTTCAAAAAGACCCCATGGCTTAAGCTTGGAAATGTGCTTCAAGTCACCTAAATAAGAGATTAAATTGTGAGTTGCATGTATAATTAAGTCTTCTAAGTATTTTTACCAACTAAACTTTCCCATCTCACCCCCTGCCACTTTTTAGTGTGGAGTGGGTTGAGAAAGGGCTGCATCGCTAATGCAGAAAATGCATAATAGCCAGCAGTGGCCAAGTGAAAAATGTATATCCATGTACGACCAGCTTAAAGAAATCTAAATCAATTGTCTTTTTGGTTTAATAAATTGTAAATCTGACAGTTCTCTACTATTTTCTTTCATTTATTGTTTAAAACAATACATAATTTTTTCTAGGTAATGTTCTACCAAACAAATTCACCTGAAAGTACAAAATATTTTTAAAAATCTGCTGCACATAAAGAACAAGGAAAGCTAAAGCACCAGGGATACTAGGGCTACAGCCCTAATTGCTATAGTGCACACACCCAGCCCTATTACTTGGGAGGTGATAAAGATGGCATACTTCCCAGTGAAGTTCCCCCTGAGAAGGCACTTATTTTATAGAAAAGGCACATAGGACTAATGTAAAAAGGTATAAACCAACAAAACAAAGATATAGCGGGCCTAAAAATTCAAAATAAGGAATATAAAATGGCAGCTTTTGCGGACGACCTGCTAATGTTTATCACTAAACCGAGAGTAACGCTTCCTAATCTAATGCTCTTGCTATCTAGATTCGGTAAAGTTTCCAACTTTAAAGTGAATACGAGTAAATCGGAAGCACTAAATATTAATCTCAATAAGGAAACTAAAACAGCAATAGAATTAAATTTTCCTTTTCGCTGGTCACAGGAGAAGATTAAATATCTGGGGGTGCAAATCACTAATGATCCAGCAGCTCTGTACCAGGTTAACTTTAATCCACTACTTAAAAAAGTGAACGATCAATTGGGCTCATGGAAAACACTGGGTCTAACCTGGTTTGGGAGGATACAGGCTATCAAAATGTTTATAATGCCACAAATATTGTATTTTTTGCAAACGATTCCAATCCAGGTACCTAAATCATTTTTTGATAAGGTAAAAGCATTATATAATAAGTTCATATGGGAAGGGAAAACTCCGAGGTGTAAGTATGATGGACTCACTGTATCTAAAGATAGAGGGGGTTTGGCAATACCGGACACCTATCTATACTATGTGTCAATTCACTTGGTAAGGACCCAGCATTGGTATAGGAAAAGCGAGGGTAAACAATGGATAGAAATAGAACAGGATTTGTCCAATATTCCATTAAGTAATTTGTTATGGTCACGTTCAACTACTATACCTAAGGACCTGGTGTCTCACCCTGTAATATCGGTTACATTATCATTGTGGTACAAACACAGAAAAGAGTACAACCTGATGTCCACTTTTCCGAGGCTACAACCCCTTGTGTTGAACCCGGACTTTCCCCCAAGTTTAGAACCTAAAGTGTTCATGAGATGGGGTCAGTTTCATGGGAGAGAATCAAGAATGGCGGATTTTTTTAGAGAAGGGCAGATTGATTGCATTAAGGGACATCCAAGAAATATGGGGTTCCCACCCAAGAGATTTGTGGTGTTATTATCAACTACACAACTTTTTTAACACACAAAATATAAAGCAGGATGAGATAGAAATGTCGGCATGGGAAAAAATATTGGAACTAAATAAATCAAAGACTAGCTCTATATCTCTAGTATACAAGCTCTTACTTTCAAATAAGGAACCATCCTATAATAAATACTTTGATGCGTGGGAAAAGGAAATGGAGATAGAGCTGTCCCCACAGGTTAGGAGGATAATAATGAATACATAAAACTTCCAGAGCCTCCTGAGTAAGAGAAATGTTGTACAAAGTGATTACCAGGTGGTATTACACTCCGGAAAAACTTCATAGGATCTTCCCAGCCATGTCAGGGGAATGCTGGAGATGTAAGTCGGAGGAAGGCACTTATAAACATATATGGTTCACATGTCAGAAAATTATCCCATTTTGGAAAAAGATGGTGGATAGGATAAATGAAATAACAGGCTCAGAGATTCACTATTCAAATATTAGGCTATTGTTGTTTCATATAGACAGCCAGGATAGAATGCTAGCAGACAGATTGACACTACATCTCTTACATGCAGCAATAGCTATGATACCAAAAAAATGGAACAGACACCTCCTTTAGAAATGGAATGGATGAATCTAGTGGAAGAAACCAGAAAACTAGAGGAGATTACGAGTCTACGGCATAATAATACACCACAATATCTCCAAACATGGGGACCATGGTTGGGAAAGTGGGAACTAGTTGGATGACAAGTTAGGACAAGATATAAGGGGTCAGTCTAAATGGGTATCCTAACCAAGCAGGTAAAGGTGTCTGGACATGATGAATTGTTTTACAGAAATGTATTATTCTGGGTTGTAAAGGATGTATTGACTGTAAATCTCTGTTTTTACTCCCCTTCCCCTTCTTTCCTTTTGTACCCTTTTTACCTTTTTATAATGAAAAGAAAACCAATAAAGAGAGATTTAAAAAAAAAAAAAAAAAAGGTATAAACCTATAAAACAAGTGGGGCAGCGGGAGCACTCCAGGCTAAAAAAAATATGTTGAAATACAATTCATTTGTATGGGATTTTTGAAAGTGTATATATCAAAGGTGAGTTCTACTATTCATCTATTGATAAATATCCTTCTAACAATCCTATAGGAATGAATAGAACATGGGTGAGTTTTTATTAAAATATGAACTCACATTTTGATGAATCTGATCCTAAATGACGTGTTGAAATTACATTCTGCATATTTTCATTTTAAAAAAATCCATGTTCCTATTTTTTACCATTAGAAAGCACTGAACTTGCCTCCCACCTACTTATAAACCACTCCGAAAACCGAAAATTAACAAGCCATTTTACTCAGATTTTCAGAGAGAACTGCACTAAAACCAGCATGCACAACGTTTGCTGCCTTCCTTCCTTAAATAAGGGATGTAATTGACACCAGTCTTTTCACAGAATGAATGACCTCACTAATTGAATTGGCTGGAACAGGGATAGTAAGTAGTGCATTTAGCTAACATAGCCGCTGAAGTATCAACTTTGGGGTGTGCTGTACCAACTGATGGTTCAACCCTTTAATCACAGTTCTGCTCCACACACCAGATTTAAAATCAGGCATCAAATACAAATTAGCCCTGTTAACACTTTCTGCCATAGGGTTGGGCAGGTTGCTGAGTGAGAAAAATATTGTGGTGTGTGCCTGTATTGTGTACTTTGCACCCTGCCTCACTGTTGATAAATGGACAGTGCAAATAAAAGATAAGATGTACACTGAGGGTGGTAACTAGAAATACATACTTTTAAAAGAAGTTATACGTTAGAGTGTTCTTTACCTTTGAGCTATTAGCTTTGGTTTGCCACAAACGGATTACCTTTTTTTGTGAAGAATTCCTTTGAATATTTTCCAGCCACAATGAGTTTCCGTGGGATTCGTCCTAGTAACTCGATGATCAACGCTATGTGGTCTGTGAGAGTGGGGCAAGGGAAGAATAAAGAAAATTGTAAAGGAAGTGAATGAAAAACGACCTAGAGAAAACTGCTAACTCTTCCAACCCGACTGGGAATAGCAATCAGAAAGAGAATGGGGAGAATGTGAAGCAAGGAGAAAACAAAGAAAAAGAAACACCTGAGCTATAAACTGCAAAGACATGCAGAATTCCATAATGTTTTCAAGGCTGCATACACATATGGGTTCTTTAATCTGATATGTCAGATAATCTAGTATATCATCTGCATGACAATGTTCTTCTTACCAAACTTAATTTATCCCCAGTAACCTTTTGAATTTAGTGCTCTCAAATTCATATGATCCCTCTCTCTGGGGGCTTTTCTTCTTGAACAGATTTAGAAATTACAAGCAAGTAATTTACTGATTTAGCACTCAAAGCAGGTCACATAGAGGAAGCAACGGAGAGGGAAAATTCAGAAAGCTTTTCGATACGCACAAAAGATGGGGTGGCCAGTGGAAAATACACTATGTGTGTCCCTTAGAGCTTAAAGGAGTTGATTACTTTGTTACAGATTGGGCAATTTCGATAAATGTTTGCAGCTGGTGTTTTTTTTTTTTTTTTATAGTTTTTATTATATTATATATATTATATTTTATTATATTATTTGATGCCTTCTCAAGCTTTGAAATAAGGTTTTGCAAACCCAAGCAACCAACATCTATTGCTCTGCAACATTATTATATTGTAATTGTTAATTTCCTTCATGTCCCCAAGGCAGCACTTACATGAGATGTCTACTGCCATGGGTAGAAAAGTCAACAGTGCTTCATCAAGCAGTAACAAATAATATGAAAATAGATTTAATGGCATAAGACGTATACTGTGGCTTTGAATGAGGAACTCCAAACACACTACACAAATCATGAAGAAAAGCAAGTAGCTGAGAAGGCTAATAACATGTATAAAGAATCACAGTAGACAGATCTGACATTGTCTGCTCTGTTGAAAAGGGCCAAGTTCTTTGCCAGGGGGCCGTGTTTTACATACAAAATATACAAGATTTTTCCAGTAATTACCAGGAATGTGGATGAGATGTAGACAAGCGGACAATTAATAGAAGATGTTTAACCTCGTTCCAGAGACACAAATCGTTTTGGCAATACATACCTCCCAACATTTTGGAAATAGAAAAAGGAACAAAAATGTTTGACCATGCCCATTTTTGTAGCCACACCCCCAAAATGTGGCATGTTATGAAAGTTGAAACATTTCTGTGTTTTTTTTTCAGTTACTAAAGTTCTGCTAATGAAGGTGAATTGCCCTTTAAGCGGCAAGTCAGTTTCCACAAAAGACCTGCGTATCTTAAATTGTTACAATTGCTTCTTTGCTTATCATAAATTGTTACAAAAGTATCTTTGCTTATCTTTAATTGTTACAAAGGTATCTAAGTACATATTCTGGACTCTGTCAAAAGCCAATAAAGTTTTAGAAACTTTTGTATATTTTTCTGGCTGTTCAGTGCAGGAGATCAAAGAGAAAGTCAGTACATTTCAGTAACAATCTGGGACTGTGGGTTGAGCTGTCCAAATCTGGACTGTCCAGAGAAAAACGAGACAGTTGGGAGCTATGGTAATAATGAAAATAGAGGTTGCGAATTTGTTTTTGTTTTTTTAAAAGAGACCACATTTATGAAAACCAGTTGTACATTTCTACTCTTTACTTAAACTCAGCTGTAATCTTCCAAATTCCATCTACCAAACCCTCCCACATGTCAACATCTTACCTTCATCTCGTGAGTAATTCTCTCCTGAATGAGGCTCGAAGAGGTAATCTCCAGTTGCCAACTCAAAAGCCTAAGGAAAGAAAATTAACCAGAAAATAACATAACTGATTCACAAAATTCAAAAACAGTTTACAACTATCTAAATTGTACTATCTGCAAGATTTCTAAACAGAAGGATATTTGCCCACTTGGTAAGTGGGCCCATGTCAATTTGCAGATTATAGCATACAGACCGCTAATTGATCTGTTTTGTGACAATTCATATGCAATCAAATGCAATGTTGATAACTATGTATAGTGGGCATTATATTTATCATTGCATTTATATTTATCATTGCAGGTAAGGATAGTTGCTGCCTTCATAATTTCCTGCTGAAAACTCTTACTATCTATATTTTGTTCCACAGAATTCCACATCACTTAAAAGGTATTAAACAACATTCATATTACACTTAAAGTCAACTTACATACATATGGCAAAACCCCAAAATAGCTGTATTAATTTTATATTAATATAGTGATGTAAAAATGTAGATAAATGCCTGACATGAAAAGCAATACAGCATCAAAAAAAACCTTTGCCTCATGTAAACTGAAGCAAATATGAATAAAATGCAAATAAGGTGATATAAGTAGCAACCGCATAAAATTTTCAAAACATCATGAATTATTAGATACTTGAATTATGATTTAGCATACCATAGGACACACAGCTAGTATGTGGTTAAAGTTATTGTGTCATGTTTTATGGTTTACTTTTTATTTCTAAATTACACTGCTTACATTGCAAATGAACTACCATTTCAAAATTTATCCTTAAACCAATAAATGTATGTTTGTTTGTTTTTTTAGCTGCAATATTGCTTTGGAGGCAGCCATCTCAGTGAATTGTGCCTGATTCTGAGCTTTGAGAAAGAGCCAGCAGTTAAGGATGGAACTGCTTTGAGACAGCTTTTGTTTCTCCCCTTCTCATTGTTTTTCACCACGGCCCAGGTCGTACTCAACTACCCACCTAGTGGTAGACATGACAATATCAACCAAGCAGAAAAAAAACAGGGTTTTTGATGCTGGTTTAGCAATGCAAACAACTCCTAGAACAGAGGTGCCAGGTTGCAGCTATTTGGTTAGCTGCCCATTTTTCTGTTGCTGGATGCTGATGAGCTGCTTGCAGTGTAGCAGAAAAGAGTGGCTGAATTTTATCAGAGCACAAGTCACATGGTTTGGGGGTACATTGGAAATGGACATCATGTTTAGCCCCATGCCAGATTAAATTGAATCAAATTAAATATAAAAAAAACCTTTGTTCTTTTTAAAAAATGGCCCACTCAGTGCAGAATGTTTAAAAAAAATAGGGATGCACCGAATCCAGGATTCGGCCTTTTTCAGCAGGATTCGGCCGAATCCTTCTGCCTAGCCGAACTGAATCTGAATTAGCATATGCAAATAAGGGCCAGGGAGGGAAATTACATGACTTTTTGTCACAAAACAAGGAAGTAAAAAAAATGTTCCGCTTCCCACCACTAATTTGCATATGCAAATCTTTCGCAAAGGATTCGGGGGTTTGGCCAAATCCAAAATAGTGGCAAAATTTCCCACTAAAAAAAAAACATTTTCCCCGAAACAGCATCCATTTAACAAAAAAATGCCAATGGACCTTAATGTCTTCACTTAAGTAAGAGTAAATTTACAAGTAACGTAGTAAGTTAGGTTAAAAAAGAAGACACCTCTTAGGTCTATATAAAACCAGCTTAACTATTAATCGATCCAGAGGAAGGCAAAACACCCCCTAATTTTCCTCATCTGACACTTCTCTAATTCACGCCAATAGCATAATGATGACCATGGCTGCCATTAGAATTCACCACCTATCCCCCACCCATCACTGGTTGGCCAGGGTCCCTACAAGTTCTAAAAAAAAATATAACATTGCACTTTCTTCTGGTGGACCCCCCTGGTCTGCTCTCATTTGCGAGTGAAGTCCCAGTAAAGCCAATCTGGGGATTGGATAAGATGGAGGGGAGTTTCAAACTTCACATTCTGCAGCTCACTGACAGCAGGTGCCTGGCTATCCAAGTAAGTGCAGCACGGCCAGGCGCCCCTTAGAACCCCAAACCATCCCGATCAGAGACAGTTTGTACCCCCTGTAAGGTGGCCCTCATGATGACACTCAGACCAGTCGCTGGATCAGTTTGTACTAAGAGTTAAATCTAATAACCCTGTATTTCCTTACTGGATAAAAAGCCACCCAACCCCTTCTTGAAGTGATATAATGTATCTGCCAGTAGATCCACTTCAGGGAGAGAATTTCACAGCTTCAAATTAAAAACCCTTCTCAAACGATTATTTTCAGAATAATAGCAGTGTGTACATCTCAAAATCCTTATAATAGCTTTTATTTCCATACACGCAAATGCATTGGGAACAATGCATATCTTTGGTTTTAATCAAAACAAACATTTTTCTTCAAAAACAAACATCCACTGTATAGATCTTGCTGTCATTTGAATCACTGAATGTTGTATAACCACCGAGAACTGCGGCACTTCTGTGTTGCATGGAGCCGGCCAACTTCTGGCACCTGTTTCATTCCACAATTGTACTGCATTTCTTGGTTTTGCCTTCTTGGCATTTTTTTCGTCACTCCACAAGTTTTCTATTGTATTAAAAGAACAGTTCAGTGTGAAAATAAAAAATTGGGTAAATAGATAGGCTGTGCAAAATAAAAAATGTTTCTAATATAGTAAGTTAGCCAAAAATGTAATGTACAAAGGCTGGAGTAAACAGATGTCTAATAAAACAGCCAGAACCCAACTTCCTGCTTTTCAGCTCTATAACTCTGAGTTAGTCAGCGACTTGAAGGGGGGCCACATTTCTGTTCAGTGAGTTTGCAATTGATCCTCAGCATTCAGCTCAGATTCAAAAGCAACAGATATGACCCATGTGCCCCCCCCCTCAAGTCTCTGATTGGTTACTGGTAACCAGTCAGTGTAAACCAAGAGAGCCGAAAAGCAGGAAGTAGTGTTCTGACATGTTATACATCAAATCACTCCAGCCTTCATACATTACATTTTTGGCTAACTAACTATATTAGAAACATTTTTTATTTTGCACAGCCTATTTACCCAGTTTTTATTTTTACACTGAACAATTCCTTTAAGGTCCAAAGATTGGGCTGGCCATTCTATAATGTCAATCTCGTTGGTCTGGAACCAAAATGTTGCTTGTTTACTGGTGTGTTTGGGGTTGTTGTCTTGTTGAAACATGAGTTTCAAGGGCATTTCCTCTTCAGCATAAGGCTACATGACATCTTTGAGTATTTTGATATATTGAAACTGTTCCATGATCCCTGGTATGTGATAAATAGGTCCAACAGCACAACATTAGAAACAGTCCCATATCATGATGTTTGCACCACCAAGCTTCACTTTCTTCACAGTGTACTGTGGCTTAACTCAGTGTTTGGGGGTTGTCCGACAAACTATCTACGGCACCTAGACCCAAGAAAAACCAATCTTGCTTTCATCAGTCCACAAAATGTTGCGCCATTTCTCTTTAGGCCAGTCAATGTGTTATTTGGCAAATTGTAACCTCTTCAGCACATCTTCTTCAAAGATGGGTCTTTGTGGGGGCTTCTTGCCAACAACTTGGCTTCACATAGGCGTCTTCTAATTGACCTTCTTTGATCTTCCTGGACATAGGTAATAAGTATTAAACAGGTTTACTGAAATGTATTTAATACTTAGTAGAAAAGCATTTGTTGGTAATGACAGCTTCAAGACCTCCTTTATGGAGAAACTAGTCGCATGCATTGCTCAGGTGTGATTTTGGCCCATTCATCCACACAAACTTCTTCTTCATATCTTGAATATTCCGAGTACCTCTTTTATACTTTCACGAGAATTTCAATTGGATTCAAGTCAGGTGATTGAGTCAATCTAACAGCTTTATTTTCTTTCTCTGAAATCAGTTAAGAGTTTCCTTGGCTGTGTGTTTGGGATCATCGTTTCATCTTCAGAATCCTTTCTTTAATTATATGAAGTCTGTCATAGCCCCAAACCAAGATATTCCCACCTTCAAACTTCACTGTTGGTATGGTGTTTTTGGGGTGATGTGCAGTGCCATTTCTTCTCCAAACATGGTGTATGCAATGACAACCAAACAGTTAAATTTTGGTCTCATCTCACCAGACTATATTCTCTTCCACAATTTCATGTTTCAAATATTGCGCAAAAAACTTTAAACAAGCTTCAAAATTATTTTTCTTCAGTAGTGGAGTCTTGTATGGTGAGCATGTATAGAGGCCATGTCAGTTGAATGCATTACCTGATAATTCAAGGACTTTCTGAAGCTCTTTGTGAGTGACCCTTGGCTGTTGGACAACTATTCTGGTTATTCTTTTGATTTCTCCGTCAGAAATCTTGAGAGGAGCACCTGGTCGTGGCAGGTTTAGGGCGAAATTAAGTTAACAGTAACCAATGTTATCACTATGTTTTGCAACAATAAGGCTGTGAGGGTCTTGAGAGAGCTCTTTGCTTTTACCCAACATGAGATACCTTTTTATAGGCAATCAACAAGGACTAAACCAGTTGATATTAATTTGCAATGATGTGGGACAGAATTGATTTCTAAATATTGACCGGTTTCTTGGCTTGCCATGCCTTTTTGCACCACCTTCTTCATGTGTTCAATACTTATTCCCTGTGTCATTCCACATAACCTACATTTATGGACTTATTTATTTTCAGTTCTTTGTTCGTGAGGGTTACTTGGGTTGTTACCAACATATCAACAGCCCCATTAGAAATATATTTACTGAGAAAAACATTGATATGTTCAATACTAATTTTCCACACTGTACATTACAAGTGACCAGACATCTCAGCAGGAATCTTTGCAACTGGGCACCCTGTCAGGGGCGCTCAGGCAGCAACAAAATGTAAGTTATTAGGGGCGGCAAAAAGTGGCTCCTGGTAACTTTAAGAGCCAAAATTTAAAACGTTTATATCTGAATTTCAGCTCTGCTAGTTATAAAAGTGCAATCATACTCTCCACACTGCACACACATCAAATACAGCATGTTACAGTCAAAAGAATTTGTTTTAGATTTTAATAAATGTAAACCAAATGCACTCCATTGCAGATTCACTCACATAGCAACAGAATGCTCTGAAAATTAACTAAACACAGTCAGAGTTGAAGCTGAAGAATGTAAAAGAAAAAATAAATTGGCTACTCACCATACATGCAGTGCTCCATATATCTGCAGGTGTACTATAACCTGAGCCAATAAGAACCTCCAGAGATCGATACTGCCTAGTTTGTATATCCTCTGTGAAGTGCTTTTGCTAAAAGGCAGAATAAAACATTTATTTTGATTTTGAAAGATCCTTTGCCAAAATTACTTGAAAATTACCTAAACACAGTAACCTAAGGTTGAACATAAATCAATAAATAAATCCAATCATAAACCATTACTGATGTTTAAAGGATTGGTTTGTGACACCTCCACATGTGAAAAAAAGACTTAAAAATAATCAAATCAATGAAGTCAGTATGCCATGTATTCAGGCCCACACTGGCTATCTAGCAGTCCAGGCAAATGTCTGGCGGGACGTTAATTTAGGGTTAAGTGGGTAGGGGACATGAAGCTGCCGAATGGAAGCAGAAGCCGCCAAACGGAATGCTGAGAATGAAGAAGCTGTTGTCGCCTAGAGGGAAGATGACCGCCTGCCAATTTTTAAAGGTAAGTTTCCAATGAAAATCATTTTTATTTCAATCCCGGCCACAGTGGTGTTTTAAAATTTTATAGGGGGAAAGCCCTGATTGCAAATTTTTTTTTCCTGACATAATGAATAAAAAAAATCTTCTTAAATGGGCAATACACTATTTTTTGAAAGATTTTATTTATTTGAAATTTTAACAAGAAAAAAGGGAAAGAGAGGAGAGAGAAAGGGAGAGAGAAGAGAAGAAAGAGAAGAAGCAGAGTCTCAAGGGTCGGTGAGAGCGGGCAATGTCATAAAGTACATCGTTCAAGCCAAAACAGTTACACTTGTAATACAATACAGATACATATACGTCACATTGTTAAGCTTGGGCTGAAACCCAAGTTCCCCAAATCTCATCAAACTTTTTAGGGCATCCCCTCGTAATGTAAATCAACTTTAGCTTTGAGAGAGAGTCATTGATTAACTGTTTCCAGAAGGTGAGGGTGGGAGCAGACATCGACTTCCACTGCAGCAAGATCGCCTTCTTGGCATAATATAGTGATTGTAAATAGCACAGTCTTTGGTACTTACTCATAGTACCTTCTGTTACAATACCCAGTAGACACGTAAGAGGAGAACAAATGCCCGGGAGATCCAGAGCTGTCGTCAGGTATAGCGTTACAGCACCCCAGAACTGCTGGATCTCTGGGCATTCCCAGAAGACATGAAGATACGTTCCTGTTGCGTTACCGCATTTGGGGCAAACATCCAAGGCATTGGGGAACATCTTAGCCAATCTATATGGGGTATAGTACACTCTATTTAGAAACTTTATTTGGATAAATCTATCCCTCATTGAAATTGCTATATCAGGCACTTGTTTCAGCGCATCCCTCCACATTTCCTCATCCAATTCAGGGATGTCCCTTTCCCACTTGTGTCTAATTTTATCTAAGGGCTTAGTGCCCGCATTCAATAGTAGAGTGTAACACATAGAGAATGGTTTCCGCAGCCCTGCCTTGAGTAGGTACTTCTCTAGCGTTGTTTCCACAGTCGGTAGTGGCCTAATAGGGAATTGTGTTAAGAATGCATGCTTAAGTTGTAAGTAGCGGAATAACATGTTGGAAGGGAGATTGTACTCTTGTTTTAGATTCGGGAACGGTTTAAGTTCTCCCCCTGCCACAATATCCCCAGAACCCTGATACCATAATTGGCCCAACAACTAACATCGGGGACAAGTTGAAATTGGGGTAAATTACTATTGCCCCATAAGGGGGTCCAAATGGACCAGGATAAAGGGTCTGTCTTTACCAACTGCAGTGCTTTTTGGTACGCCCGAGCCACAGTTAGCATAGGCAAAGTAGCGGTATAGTACAGGGACGGCCCCCTATATAGTGACCGAGCCAGACCTTCAAAGGAGCCTACTGCCGCTGCCTCTAAAACCACAGCTTGGTTATCCAGTTTTGGATTCAGCCACCAATGTGCAAAGACCAGTTGACTAGCCAGAAAGTACAATTTGAGGTCCAGTAGGGCTAAACCACCTCCTGTTATGGGGACACAAAGTGTCTTGAATGCTATACGTGGATGCCCCCCCGCCCATAGGAAGTTTCTGAGCAGACCCTCTACCCGTTTGAACCATCCTGCTCGTGGAGTTATAGGCGAGTTCTGAAAGGCATAAAGAAATTTCGGTAAGCTAACCATCTTGAAAATATTCACCCTACCGGGCAGGGAGAGTGGGAGCTCTTGCCACGTATCTAGTTTGGCAGAAAGTGCCTTCACTATAGGGTCTAAGTTGAGAGCAGTATATTGCTGCAGGTCCCGGTGGATCTCTATTCCCAGATATTTGAAAGTATCAACTACTTGCAAGTTCCCAATTCTCGTGGGGCAATTCCCTGGAAGCGGATCAATAGGAAAAATAACCGATTTACATTCGTTGACCCTAAGTCCGGAAAAGTCGCCAAAAGTGGCTACTGTTTGCAGGAGGGCTGTAAGAGCTTGATTAGGGTTCGCCAGGTAAATTAACATGTCATCCGCATAGAGAGACAATTTTTCTGCCACCGGTCCCAACCTAAGCCCCTCAACCTGCCGGTTAGCTCTGATTTGTATTGCTAAGGGCTCTATGGCGAGAGCAAACAATAATGGCGACAAGGGGCATCCCTGCCGCGTACCCCTTTCCAAGTGCACCACGTTGGACAGAACCCCATTCACCAAAACTCTCGCCTGAGGACGTGCATATAAGGCACGAATCCAGGTCCTGAACCTCGGACCTAAGTTATAGCACGCCAGTACTTCCCATAGGTACGACCAATCCACAGTGTCGAAGGCTTTAGCCGTATCAAGCGACACCACCACCCTCTGCCCCCTATTTTCATGCTGAAGTGTCAGATTAGTATAGAGACGTCTCAAGTTAATATTGGTGGACTTATTGGGCATGAAACCAGTTTGATCTGGGTGGACAAGATCTTCAATCACACCCTTGAGCCGGTTAGCCAAAATCTTGGCAAATATTTTAAGATCGCAATTAAGTAAGGAAATGGGGCGGTACGAGTCACATTGATCAGGTGCTTTACCAGGTTTAGGGATTAACGTTATATAAGCCTGGTAGCAGGAGTCGGGCAGTGCTGTGGTTGGAGTAATATCATTAAACCAGGCATTTAGTTTGGGGGCAAGCAGGTTACTGTGCTGCTTATACCATTCACCTGGAATGCCATCGGGGCCAGGCGTTTTATTTGGTGGCAGGTCCTTAATGGCCTGTTCAATCTCGTCTAGGGAAATGTCTATATCAAGATGAGCTCCCTGTTCATCAGATAATCGGGGGAATCCAATGGAGCTAAGATACTCAGCAAGGGCAGTGGGGGGTGCAGAGGGAGGGGCGGCATATGTGGATTGGTAGTATCGGCCAAACGTATCAGCAAGTTCTTGCCGTTCAGTAACCAGGTCACCAGAACTATTATACACTCCTCTTATGACAGTGCGGGAAAGAGCCCCCCTCGCCAACATTGCTAACAGCTTCCCATTTTTGTCACCTTTATCGAACCAAACAGCATTTCGATAGAGCTCCTTCTGGGAAAATTTATCTACATATAGTAAGTCAATTTGCCTTTGGGCTGCGGCCATCTGGGTTGCCGTTTCAGCAGAAGGAGTCTCAGCTAGCTCCCTCTCCGCCTCCAATAGCCTAGTACGGGATTGTGCCATCTCCTCATCTACCTGTTTCCTTACTGATTTGATAAGCGATACATAAGTCCCCCTAACAAAGGCCTTAGCCGCATCCCAGACTACCAAGTCGGACGCCGTGCCCTCATTAGCCTCCCAGTAGAAAGTCAATGCATGAGAGATGTCCTCAACCAATTTGGGGTGCTGCACCCATTTAGGAGATAGTCGCCACTGCATGTCGCCGCGAACGGGTTTGGTTCTGATCCTTAATCGCATGGGAGCATGGTCAGAGCATATTCTGGGTAATATCAGCACCTCCTCTGTTACTTGCAATATCTCATTAGTGACTAGATATAAATCTATACGGGAGAGAGCAGCCGTAGCTGACGAATAGCATGTAAATTGGGTGGACTGTGGATTCTTCCATCGCCAAGCATCGGTTAATCCCAAAGTCGCAGCCCACTGGGCAAAAGAGAGTGAGTCATGGGGGTTGGGCTTAAGCCTATCTGCGTCAGGGTCCAGGACCATATTAAAGTCCCCCGCCCAAATCGTGGGGAAGTGGCCAAACATAGCTACCTTTAGTGCTATTTCATTTAACAGTTGTGCATCCGCTGGGGGGGGGGAAGGTACACATTAATTATAAGATAGGAGGCACCTAAAATCTGAGCATGGAGTATTAGGTATCGGCCAAACCTGTCAGAAGTTAGGCCTTCCAGCTGGAAGTTGAGGGATTTCCTGACAAGGATCGCCACCCCCCTAGAGTGGGAAGAGTACTCTGAAGTATAAGCAGCTGACACCCAGTGGCGTTTAAGGGCACGTGTGCGTTGCCCAACCAAGTGCGTTTCCTGGAGGAGCATGAGGTCTGCGCCAGACTTTAACGTATCTAAGATAACTGATCTCTTAACCTTGTTATTTAGCCCTCTGACATTCCATGTAAGAACTCTAAAGTTATCAGTAGCCATGTAGAAAACAATACAATTCGATTGAGGTAGGCCAACCGGGGCAACCCCACGGCTTCAGCCCACAGCATGGCAGACGTACACCAAACGTAGGCGAATTGTCATAGGCGTCGAGCCCGGGGGTGCCCCCGCCACCCAACCCTACCACAGTATCACATTGATTCACTTCGACCCTTGAGACAAAGATTAAGGAAAGAAAGAAAGCAGAGATTATATATATGAAATACATTCCCCAAAGAAAAACAAAAAAACCCCCCTCCCGGTATCTTCCCCCAAAGTGGAGATACATTAATCCCCGAACGTTTCAACCAACAAGAGTGAGGTCTGGAGTAGGTCCCAACAGTTACTTAGTTAGAGCTCCGAACCAAAAAAAGAAGGGAAGGAGCAAAAAAAGAAAAATAAAAACCAAAAAGAAAAAAAGTAAAGCTCACACCATCATAGCAAGCACGGTAATACGGGCTAGAGGGTCAGATTCGTCTGGAGCGCCCAAAAATTAGTCCGATAGAATCAAGCCTTATAACTCAGACACAGTCCCACTAATTCAAAGTGGCAGGTATCCATATGGGAAGTGGGAGAGGAAAAAAAAAAAAAAAAAAAAAAGGGGGAAAAAACAATCCGGGCAAGCGTGGCATAGCATTTGGAGGTAACCATAGTGATTCACAGTACGGATGGAAACGGGGATTCTCACAGTGCCTGCCAAAGTCTCAACCAGTAGAAGCACACTTACATCCTGAGCAAGGGTAGATCAAAAAGCAACAAAAACAGTAAACAGACGCTTCAGGTACAGCCTGAGCTGACTAGCGAAGAAGCCTTTGCAACCTGGGCCCCGCGGCCCTCAATAAAGGCCCATGTAACAAACAGTGTAGTGCCATAGACATACTGTACCAGGCCACGGTCCAGGAGCAACTCATGGATGGCTCACATGAGCAGACAGGATAGCAGCCGAGCTAAGGTTGTGGATTCCGCGGCGGAGCAGGTCTACGGTCCAGCCAGTCAGCCACCAACTCAGGCTTGTCGAAGAAGAGCGACTTGTTTCCCTCTTGTATCCGTAGCTTGGCTGGAAACATCATGGAGTATTCGAGCCCCAAATCTCTAAGTCGGCGTTTGATTCCCTGATAGGAACTCCTTTTCTTTTGGACTACTGAGGAGTAATCCGGGTAGAGCGACACTCGGGCTCCTTCAAACAAAATATCTCCCTTCTTCCGTGCCGCCCTAAGGGCTGCATCCCTATCCCGATAATTCAGGAGCTTAAGGAGAAAGGCTCTGGGGGGCGCCCCCGGTGGTAGGGGCCTCATGGGAACCCTGTGCGCCCGTTCCACAACAAATTGTGATGAGAAAGTCTCCTGTCCCAGCGTATCCTTGAGCCACTGCTCAGCGAAGAGCTCCGGATTGGGCCCCTCTGCGCGTTCAGGAAGGCCTACAATTCTGACATTGGACCTTCTCTGTCTATTCTCCAGGTCGTCAATTCTGTCAGTGGCTGTTTGCAGGAGGCCCTTAAGCTGTGCAATATCCCCCGGGACCCGATCTGTACGGTCCTCCAGCCCCTCCACCCTCTCCTCCAAGCGCCCCGTGCGCTCTCTCATATTCTGCATGTCCTGCTTAATGAGGGAGAGGTCAACTTTAAGTTCCTCCAATTTGGAGGTGAATGTGGCAGCCAGCGTAGTTTGACAGTGCGTAATAGCTGCCATTAAATCAGCAGGAGAGGGGTCTGGGGGTGCAGCCACATCTGCTGATGGAGGTTCAGGCGGCAAGGGAGGAGGGGACGGGGCCCGCTGCGGGGCGCAGGCTGAGTCGGCGCCATCTTGGGGAATCACTCGTGCATACTGTTCAAGCCGCACGGCTGCTTCAGACTTATTAGTGCGCGTGTTCTTACCCATCATCGATGCGCTCGGGATGCAGCGGATAAGAGACTCACTTGTGCCACAGATTCTGCGTCAAAGGTGCTTGCTAATGGGCAGACAGGATAACGGAGGTTCGGAGCTCCTCAAAAGTGCGTGCTGCTAGTTCGCCATCAGGCCACGCCCCCCGGGCAATACACTATTAATTTAACTTAAATTATGATGTTGCATCTGTCCTTTATTTTATGTTTATTATTATTAATTATGGTTATTGTATAATTTAGATTTTTGTTCCAGTTGGTAAGTTTGGCAGCTACCTGGTTGCTAGAGTTCAATTCCCCCAAGCAACCGGGCAGTGGGCTGAATGAGAAAATAACATAATATAATATACAATAAGTTAAATTAAAGGTGAATTACTTCTACTTAAGGTGAAGAGGGTGTAAAACGATCTACTTGGTGATTTTATGTTCAGTTTAAGGGGTGGTTCACCTTTAAGGTAACGTTTATTATGCAATAGAACGGCAATTCTAAGCAACTTTTCAATTGGTTTTCATTATTTATTTATTTTAGTTTTATAGTTATTTTTCTTCTGAATCTTTGCAGCTTTCAAATGGGCATTGCCGACTCCCTTCTAAAAAACAAATGTTCTGTAAAGCTACAAATGTATTGTTATTGTTACTTTTTATTATTGATCCTTCAATTCAGACTCTCTCCTATTCATATTCCAGTCTTATTTAAATCAATGCATGGTTGCTAGGGTAATCTGGACCGTAGTTACCAGATTGGTTAAGATGCAAATTGAAGAGCTGCTGAATAAAAAGCTAAATAACTCAAAAAACTTCAATAATAAAAAATGAAAATAAATTGCAGATTGTTTCAGAATATCACTCTCTAAATCATACTAAAAGTTATCTCAAAGGTGAACAACCTCTTTAATGCTTTGACTTGCATAGGTAAAACCCCACAGGATCGCCATCCGCTCTTGCCCCTTCCCGTTTTCTCTTACTCTGCATACTCATTTATATTACTTCATTTTTATTTTAATCAGTGTTTATTTGGAAAACTTTAAATAAAATCTTTCACCTCCCTCCAAACTTTAAATAAAAGTAATACTCCCCAGAAAATCACTAAAGCTGGGAGTAGAACAGATGGCTACGGATGGTAAAGGGCAGTATGTAGTACTCAAATGCAAACTCTATGGGCAATGTTTTATACTGATCAGAGGGGGGTCAGCTGGTTGATAAAAACAAATTAAAAGAGCATATTCTGTATTCATATTTTTCTTCTGTCTACACAAATGAGGAACCAGTCATTGAAGGTTTCTTTATTAATAGTCCTAATTCTAGTAATACAAATAATGATGCATGGTTCACACATGAGGAAATTCAAAAGAGACTAGAACATGTTAAGATAAACAAAGGTCCTGAGCCAGATGGTATTCATCCCAGGGAGTGGTCTCCCTGGGAGTGGTCTCACTGGACACTGCCAAGGCATTTGATATGGTTGAGTGGTCCTACTTATGGGAGGTCTTGGGGCACTTTTGGGCTAGGAAACAGGTTTATAGGATGGGTCCAGTCACTATACAACTGTTAAGGTAAACTCCTTCCTCTCAGACACCTTTCAGTTACATATAGAGGAACCAGGCAGGGATGCCCATTGTCCCCTCTCCTCTTTGCTTTAGCAATTGAGCCACTGGCTATCCAGATACACAAAGATGCAAACATCAGGGGCCTTGAACTGGGAACGCTGGAGGAGAAGGTATCATTATATGCGGACGATATGCTGGTGTATTAAGCAGACCCAGAGGAGTCCTTACAGAAACTGCTAGTTTCAAGTTGACAAGTATGGTGAATATTCAGGTCTAAAGGTGACCGGGAAAATCCATCACTCCCTATTAACGACAGTATCCCCCTGCCTTCTCAGGCCTCCCTCCCACTGAAATGGATCCACTCCTTTAAATATCTGGGCATTGAAATCCAGAAATATCTCAGTGGATACATAGCATACAATTTAGACCCAGTGCTACAAGACTATCAACGAAAAACAATCTTTGTTTGACCTGCATAAGTTCCTATATAAGTTGCATAACTCCCCCATATAAATCCTACAAGCATGGTTTAAAGGACCAGTAACATCAAAAAATGAAATTGTTTTAAAGTAAAAATATAATGCAGTGTTGTCCTGCACTAGTAAAACTTATGTGTTTGCTTCAGAAGCATTACTATTGTTTCTATAAATAAGCTGCTGTGTAGCCATGGGGGCAGCTATTCAAAGGAAATAATGCTCAAGTTACACAGCAGATAGCAGATAAGCTATGTAGAACATAATGCTGTTATCCATTATTTATCCTGTGCCATATAGCCGTTTTTCAATTTCCGCCATTGCTACTCAGCAGCTTGTTTATATGAACTATAGTAGTGTTTCTGAAGCAAACAGAGCAGTTTTACCAGTGCAGGGCAACACGACATGATATTTTCATTACTTTAAAACAATTTCAGCTTTTGGTGTTAATGTTACTTTAAACAAATTGACAAAATAACTACTTTTATGCTCACTGGTGGCTCACTCCTGATAGAAGCAGCTAGTGCCACTTCTTTAGAGGCCCTGGCGAACCACCTGTATAGGAGCGAGAGGTCCGCCTTCCCTACTACCCCCTCAATGATTTCTGTCATCAAAATCTTTGGGATATACTTAAAGCAATTTTACCCATGGCCTGGTCCCCCGGAACCCCCTATGGGGAAACAGAAACCTAACACACTTACTCAATTTTTCTCAGGCAGAAGTATGTGCCTGGAGAGAATTAAATACCTAGAACAAGTAGTAGAAGGTGGTCAGCTGAAGTCTTTTCAGGAGCTTAAAGTATCACATCAGCTAACGTCCAACATGTTATTTAGATACATTCAGCTGAGACATGCCTTTCGTACCCAGTTTCCCACTGTGCCTCTAGACAACACACAGAGTCAGTTGGAACTCAATCTCAGGCGACCTGCCTTACGAAAGGCTGTCACCCTGATTTACACAATCTTGGGTAAGTTTTCAAAATCCCCCTTATATGAACTCTGTTTAAAGTGGTCAGCGGATGTCCAAAGATAGATGAAGAAGCTTGGGAGGAAGTCTTAGACCAGGTTCCTGAACATACAATCTCTAACAGAGACAGATGGATACAAATAAAATTCATAGAACATATTTGACCCCTCAGAGATTGGCAAAGATTTATCTGGGCACCCCGGACACTTGCTATAAATGTGATGCTGATATTGGTACTCTTATGAACGTATTCTATTCCTCATATCCAGAGGTGTTGGGAACAAATTCTAAGTTTCATAGTATCCAACTTTGCCCTCCCCAACATAAGATCCTCACAATTGTGCCTAATGGGATATACAGGCCCCCTTATGCTGAAATCTTATCAGAGACGCAATAAGAACACCACTATATTTGAATGTATAAATAACCATGCAATGATTGAAAAATAGATTTTTGTACTTACCGTTAAAACCTTTTCTCTTGTCCTACATTGGGGGACACAGGCACCATGGGGATGAAGATCCTGTTGCTTGGAGAAAGGACACTAAAAGGTTAAAGTGGCTCCTCCTCCTCCTGCTCTGGGCTTCATCCCCGCCTACCTCCTCAATCCTCAGTTTTCTGACCGAAGAAGAGATGACGAGCCCTACCAATTGCCCATGTGAAAAGAAGGAGCACCTCCCCAATGCAAGCTAAGCACGGTATGAACCACCTGCTGTTTGAACTTGTTGGTATTTGAACAATAAAAATTATATAAGATATTAACTGATCAACGTTAACTTGAACTAATGCAGGGAGGGAAGGCCTGTGTCCCCCAATGTAGGACAAGAGAAAAGGATTTAACGGTAAGTACAAAAATCTATTTTTCTCTTGCCTAGATTGGGGGACACAGGCACCATGGGGACGTCCCAAAGCTACCCATGAGGGCGGGACTTTTTACCCCTAGTGTTCAGGGAATAACCGCCTGCAACACTTTCCTCCTGAAGCTCGCTTCGGCTGAGGCGAATGTATGCACCTTGTAGAATTTGGAAAAGGTGTGTGTGGATGACCACACTGCAGCCCTACAGACCTGTTCTGCTGAAGCCTGGTGGCGAACCACCCAAGAAGTGCCGAGTGAAGAAGTAGAATGAGCTGAACCCGGCAGGATGTGGCCTTACCTCGTACCTCATAGGCCTTCAAGATTGTTGACCTAATCCATCTTGCATTGGTGGCCTTAGATGCCTTAAGGCTTTTCCGTGGTCCTTCTGGTAAGACAAAGAGGTTGTCTAGCTTCCTTCTACTCTTGGTAGCCCTGGTGTATGTTCTGAGAGAACGAACCACATATATGTATGCAACTGTTCCAAATTTGTCTCTTGTTCAGGACAAAATGAAGGAACCACCAGGTCCTGGTTAAGATGGAACTCTGACACCACCTTAGGAAGAAAATCCAGGGTAGGTCTCAACACCGCCTTGACCTAATAAAAAATCAAAAATGGTGGACGACAGGATAGAGCTGCTAGTTCTGAAACTCGTCTAGCTGAAGTGACGGCTAATAGAAAACTACCTTAAGAGTCAGCAGAGGTAATGGAATTGAATCCAATGGCTCGAACGGTTGCTCATGCAATACAGAAAGTACCATATTGAGATCCCAGGGAGGGATTGTATGACGGTATGGAGGTATCATCCTCAATGCTCCCTGGAGGAAGGTCTTGATGTTGGGCAGCATTGCAAGCTGCTGCTGAAAAAGGATAGATAAGGTTGATACCTGAACATTCAGTGAGCTGAGCACCAGCCCTTCTTTCTAAACCCTCCTGAAGGAATAACAATAGGTTAGTAAGGTCGGTATGGCCTTTTTTGGAACTCCTGATCTGGCTAGGATTATGGCTTCAAGTGTCATGCGGTTAAAGCCAGCCATGGTGAACTTGGGTGGAGGATCAGTCCCTGAGATAACAGATCCATTCTGTCTGGAAGGTGGAATGGTGCGTCCACTGATGAACTTATGAGCTATGCGAACCAAGTGTGGTGTGGCCAGTAGGGTGCCACTAGAAGTGTTTCTACCCTTCTTGATTACCCTTGGCAAAAGTGTCAGTGGTGGGAAGACATAAGCTAGGTGAACCGGCGTGTCCACTGCTAATCTCGGAAGCTTGTTGTTGTACCTGGATGCCATTAAGTCTACTTCCGGAGTGCCCCACCTTGCCAGAATCAGTTGAAAAAACCTCTGGGTGTAGGTTCCACTCACCCTGATCTAAGGTCTCTCGGCTGAGAAAATCTGCTATCCAGTTGTCCACTCCAGGGATATGAACTGCAGAGATAGCTGGTACTATGTTTTACACCCACAGAAGAATTTGCTGTGCCTCTGCGAGGGCAGCTTGACTCCTTGTGTCTCCTTGGTGGTTGATGTAAGCCAACGCTGTCACATTGTCTGACTGTATTCTTACAGGTAGATCTTGAAGTCTGCCTTACCATTGGAGCAATGACAGGTAGATTGCTCTTAATTCCAGGATGTTGATGGGGAGTAATTGTTTCTGTGACCAACGTCCCTGTACGCTTAGGTCTCCCAATACTTCTCCCCAACCTTGTAGACTGGCATCTGTTGTGATGACTGTCCACTGGTGATTGGGGAAGGCTTTTCCTGACTGAAGTGTTGTTGGTCAAAGCCACCATTGATAGAGATTCAAACTAGTTCTGATAGGGGAATCATCATCATCATCATTTATTTATATGTGAACCCTGCAGTTTAGGTTCGCTCAGTTCCTCCTCTGGTGTTGGAGTAAGGCTCTGTAAGGCTCTGATGTGGAGCTGCGCATATGGAATCGAAAGATGACACTATAGTCCCCAGCACTCTCATGGCAATCGTAAAGGTACCTGATCCGCTTTCTGCAGAGTGGACAGGAGCCCCTGCATAGAGGTGATCTTGGATTGGGGAAGGAAGGCTCTTCCCAATGAAGAATTTAGATCAAGCCCTGAATATTCTGTACTCTGAGAAGGTATGAATCGAGATTTTTGGAAGTTTATCTGCCAGCCTAACAGCATTAGTGTCTGCAGATGAGTTGCGGCCAGTGCCATGGAACGGGCCTTTACCAGTTGGTCGTCCAGGTATGGTATGACACTCACTCCCCGCAGTCGCAGGTCCTCTAGAGCCGCAGCCATGACCTTTGTGAATACCCTTTGCGCGGAGGATAGTCAGAAGGGGAGTGCCAGGGATTGCCATGTTCTCCTGCCACTGAAAAGTGAAGGAACCAGTGGTGGTTGGGATGTATGGGGACATGCAGGTATGCATCTTTGATGTTGATCACCGCCCTGAAATCCTCTATGTCCAGGGACATTAGGACTGACTGGATCGATTCCATCTTGAAGTGGTGCTTCTTTACATGGTCGTTTAATGCCTTTAGGTCTAGCACCGGGCGAAAAGATCCATCTTTTTTGGGTACTATAAACAGGTTTAAGTAGAAACAGAAGCCCCTTTCCCTTTGAGGGACTGCCATTACTACCGTGGAGGCAGTCAGGGCGTGTGGAAACCCTTGGCATGCTGAGTGCCTGGGTTATCCGGTAGGTAGCCTTGAGATGGAAAATCACCTCGGAGGTAGCTTAGCGAATTATAAGAGATAGATATGATCTGTAGGACCCAGGGGACCAGTACTCTATGCCGTCACACCTCCCGAACGTGACTTAAGCGTCCGCCAAAGGGTAAGCTTTCAGGGGTGGGCACCTCCTCATGCGGAGGCTGTTTTGTCCTGTGCGGGCTTAGGCGCTGCTCTGCTTCCTGACCAAGAAGTGCTCTGCCTTGACTGGAATCTGGGGTGGGTCAGAGCTTGTTGTTTTTCATGTTGGGACCTCTGGCTCTGATTTTGGGACGAAAAAATGGTTGCCTTTTGAAGGTAGTCCTCTTGGGTCTGTTTTGCAGAAGTAAAGTGCTCTTGCCTCCTGTAGCTTGAGAATTTACCTTCTCTGTTCAGCACCAAAAAGTTGTTTTCCGAGAATGGGAGACCAAGCAGAGACCACTTCAAGGTAAGATCTGTTGACCAGTTCTTTAGCCAAGGAAACATCTGGCTGCAATGGATTATGCCGAAGCCCTTGCGACGAGCTTAGCCGCGTCCAGGACGGCTACGCAAATATATATATGTTTGTGTCCGCTATCGGAGCTAGAAAGAGGTCTGTGGAGGGGTCTTCTGAGCCATGAGTTGGGCCACCTGTTCCACCTAAACCTCCATTGACCTGGATACCCATGGGGTGGCAAGTTCCGCCTGCTGCTGTAAAAATCGACTTGCAGAAACCCTCATGATGTTTGTCGATAGGATCGTTAAAGCATAAGTTTGAGTAAAGCAATGGAAAATTGGACTCTAAGGTCTGTCGTTTTCCATTGTGCTTTAACAATGTCACCCAGCTGTTCATAGGCTGGAAAGACACAAGAAGACTTCTTTTGCCTCTTGAAAATGTTTTTAGTTGGCTCTGCTAAAGGTGGGGTGTGCCTGAATCAGGCTCTCGACCTCTCATTGTGATCTAGGGGTATCCTGATCCTATTCATCTGCGGATAGGATCTATCCCTCTTCCCGATGCCTCTTCCTGTTCATCAAAACAAAACAGGTGGGGAAAGGGGAGGTCGCTTTGTGGTCGACTGCTGGGTGACCGGTCTGTGAGGCTGTGTAGATAGGTGCTGTAGGACCTTATCTAGAGTCTCTGGAATTCTGGCTAGGTTTTGTAGACCCGCTAGAGATAGCGCGCACACCAATTCAGAATCCAAGCTCGTTTGATTAGCCGTAGCTGTCGCAGAGCTGGCTGGTAGGGCTGTGTGGGATTGTAATTGTGCAGTGACTGCTGCAGTCTTACAGGCTTCACATATTGGCTCAGCCGAAACACTAGCAAATTTAGGTCTGCAAGTAGCCCATGCCAAATACTAAATTGCATTGGTGGTACATGCAGTTGCCTGCTTGGGAAGGGACTGGTAATCTGCCCTGCCCGTCATGGCTATACTCTGTAGATAGTGCCACCCAGTAAGTAAAGATATTGGGGAATATTAGGAGAGTCCAGAGGAATGAACCACCTCTCCCTTAGAGTGCGATCTGTGAAGACAGAGGGAAGTAGTGAAAAACCCCACAGCAGGTCCCATAGAGAGAGGGAAGTGTTAATCCCCTAGAGAAAGAGTAAGGGAAGAGTAACTACAGTACCTATTCACCAATGTAGGAAGGAATGGTGCCTTGTTCTTCTCTGTGAGAGACAGTGAGGCTGGAAACGCTCAGTATTGGAGAGAGATGCGGATCCAAAATGGCCGCCAGAGAGGTTTCCCGGGCTTTGGTATAGTACCTTAGTAAGATGGCGCCCGTGAGGCGCGTGTGCAGTGACTCATGCACAATGAAATAGACGCAGCGCCAGATGGTGGCGCGAAAGGTCGCTGGGAATGGCACTGAGTTACCAATGCGGGGTCTACTTTTAGAGCTGTCCCATTATGATCTACATCTATAAAAACATTGTTAGCATTCTGTTCCATAGAAAATATTACTTAAATATTGAATCATGAGAAAATGTATATTGTTATGTTTAAACATCCATTTTTTTTTTTTTGTAACCTTAATCTGAATAAAAAGCATGAAACAGGAGGGTGATTTAGACAAACTGTGTGTTGACAGTGTCTTGAGATCTACTGATGACCAGCTAAAGGTCTACTGGTAGATCCCAATCTACCTTTTGGACATCCCTGGCCTAGGGAAATCTTTGTCAGAGAATAGCAGTGAAAGTGAAACTAAATGCCTAGGAAAATCTCTGTGAGAGAATAGCAGTGAAAGTGAAACTAAATGTCTTTCTGCAGAGCTGACAGGCAGCATGTAATGGGGGGAGGGAGGAGGGAATTGACTTACCTCCTTGTGCCAGCCAGGAATGCTCAATAAAAGGTATACCCTCTGTTGTGGCTACTGGTGCAGCCTCCGGAGAGCGGGAACCAGTGCCCAGGGTAGTGTGGGGGGGGAGCTCCCCAGCCTGCAGCCTCCGTAGAGCGGGAAGGCTATAGAGCATCTTCAGATCAGAAGTCCTTGGCTGGAGGGGTTCTGGAAGAGAAACACTGACCCCTAGTAGTGGCATGATACTGAATAAATCTGTACCATTGCTCCCAGCCACGAAGTGTCCATCCTCCTTCTGAGGACACTAAAAGAAAACTGGGGATTGAGGAGGTAGGCGGGGATGAAGCCCAGAGCAGGAGGAGGAGGAGGAGCCACTTTTACCTTTTAGTGTCCTTTCTCCAAGCAACAGGATCTTCATCCCATGGTGCCTGTGTCCCCCAATCTAGGCAAGAGAAAATGAGACAACCATTTTTTATCCGCTGTATTAACAGACTAGAGGTGGCCATACACAGAGAGATCCGCTAGTTTGGCGATGTCGCCAAACGAGTGGATCTCTCCCCGATATGCCCACCTTGAGGTGGGCAATATCGGGCTGATCCGATCGTGGGCCCTAGGGCACAATGATCGGATCCTAACAAATTGTAACGGGCGGTCGGATCGCGGGATTTTTAGTCCCATCCGATCGAGATCTGGCCGACTTTCGGCCAGATTTCAATCGGGGAAGCCCGTCGGGGGGCCCCATACACTCGGTCCGTCTGCAGCTTTTATCGGCCCGTGTATGGCCACCTCTAAGGATATGTTTAATTTTGTTTCCCTTTTCATTTTGATCTGGTTAAATTGTTGTTAACTTGAAGATGCAAAAATAAAAACTTTAAAAAAAAAAAAAAAAGGTAATACTCCCTGTGATTCCGTTTAAATGTGGGAAAATGCGAGAGCACACATTTTCCAACGATTAAACAGAATTGCCAGAAACACGGTAACCAATTTTTAACTCAGGCAACAAACCTCCCCATGTGGCAAATTCATGTCATATTGCTGATGTTTGATCCTAAGCATTTCATAATTTCTTTTTTATTTTTCAACTATTATAACTATTGTGAACTTTAGAAGCTGACAATTAGAACATTATTAGTATGGTTATTAGGCTGGGCGGCAACAAACGTATGTGTGTTTTTAACATTAAGTGTTGACATTTCATGTGTTTTTATGGTATAATTGATATCTTCTTGCAGAAGACTCACAATCACAGAAAAGGATGCATCCACAAGCACTGCCTTATGGGACATGTAAGAAACAAGAGTTTACAAGTCAGTGTAGCACGTCTGTGGTATGATTAGGAGATATGTTGCTACATTTGAAGTAACATGCAAATACAGTCTCTGTTTTCAACAGCAAATGCATAAATGATTAGCAGGGCTTATTTCAATATGCATACAAATGTTTTGTTACTGTAAACAAAAACTACAGAGATTAATTTATAGTATTATGTGGTCAAAGACAGAAAGCTCTTACCACCCAACAAGCATTTCCAAGATCTGCAATCTTAACTTTCAGGTGCTCTGCATTCTGAGGTTCTAGAGGGTTTAGCAGGTGCGTGTTGGCAGTCATCTTCACTGTAAGGTGTAGAGGATACAATATAACATACAACTTAATAAGCTTTCAACCACAAGGATATTTTAAATGTCTTGCTTGCCAAAAACCCTGAAACAACAGATTTCCTCCTATCTGCAGGGGCATGGGTAGTTTTATTTAATCATCTGAGTGCTCCTGAAGTAAAAGCACAACTTATCCTTTTAATGAACTTTCAAATATATCTCACAAATCAACCCACCATATGCTTTTCCTACTTCTCAAACAGTTCTTAGTGACCCCACAATGTTAAGTCTGTAATACTCACTTGCAGAAGATCCTTCTTGCTCTTCAGAGGATATCTCTTTCCTGATACTCTCCTGCAGTTGACTAATCTCTTCATTCTCATTGTGTTTGTGTGGTTGGACAGTAGATGTCTGGGATAGCATTACTTCCACTGCATTAGGGATATGCTGTCCATCGATATCAATGCAGACAGGAGCAGGAACTTCACTGGGCTGTTCACTAGGGCTATCAAGGCTGGAAGAACTGGTGACTGTGCAGGAGTAGTTATTTTGAGACAGACTTTCATTATTATCCAATGGGGTTTCAGAAGTTAGTCCATTACAGTTTGGCTCTGATCCTGCTGGGGATAAATGAATGTCTAAAATACATGATGTATGTGTGAGGAAATGTAGAGAAACGTGATTGTTTTATCAAAAAAAAAATATGGAAAACCACACTGTTCTTACCTGATTCTGTCCAGGTTTCTTGGGCTTGTTCAGTGCTGTCTTCATCTTGATTTTCTCCTTCTCGGTCCATTTCCTCCATTTCCTGTACACGTTTTTCTAGGAGTTCTGCCTGACGCTTCTGTTTCTTTTTCAGTTTTCTCTTTTTATTCTTTGACATCTTGGTGGACTGAATATTAAAACATCAACTTTATACCCATAACGTGATTTTTTTTTTTTTAAATACCACAAATATTTTAAAGTAGATGCACTGTCACAAATGACAGTGTGCAAGTCTCCTACATTGAGGGGCCCTATTTATTATGTTTTGTAAAACATTGGAGAAACATCACCAGTGCTGTTGCCCATAGCTCCAATAAGCAATTAGATTTCACCAGTCATCTCCTAGTTAGAAAAGAAAATCTAACTAGTTGTTAAGGGCAACATCGCCAGAGAGGTTTGTCTCCAATGTTTTACACAGCATAATAAATAGGCCCCAATGCCTTGCACAAACAAGTCTATACAATCACTCACACTGTAATGAAAATTATACTTACTTGTTTGGGCGGTGGTGCGGTGCTCACTGCAATGTACAGCAAAGAGAAAAAAGAATAAAAGAAGATTAGTGTCATACAAGAAGTAATCAATAATAGAATCAATAATATACAATGAAACCTCAATTTTACATACCCTTATTTAACATCAAAATGTTGTCCTGATGTTCCCAAAAATGTCTGCTTTCCTCTGTGAATGTTATTAGTTAAGAGGCTTATTATACTAACTAGAAGCATATTTCATCATGGTTCTGTCTGTAAATATTCAATTTCAATTAGCCTGCACCTCATACAGTGATGCACAAATCACTAATTGATTTAGGTCATGTATCTGCTGCCCCCCTACCATAGTTTAACATAAATGCTGCAATGCTTCATTAACATAACATTCTCTAACAGCTGTGCAAGGTATTCAATATAAAGTCTTTCACCAGCTTTATACAACTCTTTTTTATATATTATATTGTTTATATATAACGGCCTCCTTAACGATGCCCTAGATTATCGACAATTACTTTCCCCCACAACGTGCCTCTTGGGTGTAGAGGACCACTTAGTGCCCACCGAACCCTAAACTTAGTTTCTTAATAGCTGCCCTGAGCACAGTGAGCATGCAAGTTTGACTGACAAGATGAGGAACTCGTGACAACTTTAAAGACCTGGTGGATCATTACTGTTATAGAGGTGCTGAACCTTTAGGCTGGTGCATTATGCTTATAGCAACGAATATGGCATTTCTAGCTATATAGATACACCATTCAATAGCATTGTTATCCCTAGGGGCTGCTCCTGGGCCTGATTGACATTAGCTCTGTCCAGGACCTTCTCAGGTTTCCTGATAGTGACCTCATCAAAATACATAACAGGGCAATATTTGCTCATAAGTATTTGTCAATATAAGAAGATTGTTTGAGAAGTCAGCTTATTAAGATATAAATTATCTGTTGGTTTCTTTTTTTTGTTTGTTTTTTAAATCAGGATGTATAGTTTTTGTTAAAACTTTTTAAAATAATCCTTTTTAACTGAATTTGGGTACTCATAGTCTGGTCCAGGGAACCGCATTCAATTCCTTCATTCTCTGTTATTCATATGGCACTGGTGGATTTGTGTTTTTTTAGATTTTAGCTCTTTAAGAGATAGGGTATGTAATATACGAGACCACAGTCCTCAGTGTACTACTTTCTCCCCGTGTGGGGTCCCAGGGCTTAGAAAATAATAGGCAACAGTTTCTTTGGGACTTCTCCACCTCTACACTATTTTCCTTTTCCTACTCAAATTTCCTTGAATGTTGGTCCTGGTTCCTTTTTCGTTAAACTATATTATTAATGAATTACCTTGTGATTTTATAATGCACTAGCACTTGCATAAATTAATCATTTTGAACCACACCCAGTCGGCAACTGAATAACAATTGAGCACTTGCACTTTATAACTTATTGGAATCTTGAATCTATCGCTTATAGATTAAGTACATAAATCAACAAGTTGGCACTGGCTATTTTTAATACACAGAAAAAGCAACTCTATGCTTCTCTGAACTTGTTGTTTTGTTAATTATTTATTTAAAGCCTATCAAAAGGCTTTAATTAATCAAGTAAATCTCTCTTTTTTATTAGCACAAGCACCTTATAATTATCAACTCATTGGTTCACTATATAATTTAGATAAGTTAGTTAATTCATTTGAGAGTACGGGGGCTCTTACTATCTTTTTCTTTTGAATAATTGGCAACAGTAATTCACGCCTCCGATCCTCCACAAGGTAACATTTAAACCTAAAGGACTGCCTTTCTTCCTTGTAAATATGGCAGCCCCCTCCTAGAGGAACAGGGTAGTAAGAAAGGTAATATAAAAGCATCAGGCGTATACTTTTATGGCAAAATTATAAATAGTATTGAATGATATTGTTATGATGGATATATAAAAAAAAAAGATTATTTTCTGGTGTCAGTATCTCTTTAAGTTGCAGTTATTGCTGCACAAGGGGTCACACCAAATACTGAGCAAAAGTAAGTAAAAATGGATTCACCTACTTTTGTGAATCCATATGGTGTTTGTGGATGGTTTTTTTTTCCCCAATAAATACATAACCAAATATAATCATCTTTGTTTTCATTTGTTTAACTAGGTTTTCTATAATTTTAGGACTTGTTTGAAAATAAGATGAAGTTTTTAATAACATCCATATAAAAATACAGACAAATTTAAAGGGTTTACAAACTTTCAAGCACCACCAAGTTTGAGTTCAGTTTAAGACCCTGGGTTCCTTATAGTGGCAGATATGTGCAAAGAGTGGTTTCTGTAAAAGGTTAACATACTTAAATGGAACAGCATTGGTAACACACGGAAATAATAAAGCAGTTTCAGTAACCATGTAATTTTAATATTGCATATGCTCCCCAGCCATTTAAGTAGTTTCTTTAATCATCTAAATAGGGGATGATAATTTTTCTTATAAAGTTGCAAATACAAGGGAGTCTATATTCCCAAATATGATTAATAGTTAATACTCTTGAGTTTGGTGAGTTGATTCTGGCATCTACTCAAGATGAGATGATTTACTTCTTATTTTAGCCTGTTTAGCTGGTCTAATATGTCAGGGGAAGGCGCTGTACATTTTAATTGTTCCAGCTCATTAATTTTTATTAGTATTTTTTCTTGCTTCATTCTCGCTTGTTTGGCTTTGTGTGCTACTATACTGATTAATTGTCCTCTAATTGCCGCCTTATGGACGCACCAGAGGTTTAGATCTTCTGCATCAGTGCTATCATTGTGGGAGAAGAAATATGTGATACTATTCTCTAATTGGTCCAGAGTAATCCTGTCTGTCAGGAGCATATCGTTTAGCCTCCATGGGGGTCTGGTAGTAAACTGGTGTTTCTACTACAATGTGAATGCGACTAAAGAGTGATCTGTCCATGTCGTATTTATAATCTAACAGTTGGACGTTAGCTTGAGTGTCTGGGGGTATGTCAGGAATAGGTCTATCCTAGTGTATGATTTGTGGTGAGCTGAATAGTAAGTGAAATATTTCATTGTATGGTTGTGGACTCTCCAAATGTCATATAGATTATATTCCGCTAAGAGTTTAGTAAATCTTAAGGATTTTTTAGTTACGGTTTTACAGTAGTGTGGGGGTAGCTGGACTGCCTGTGGGGTTCTGTCCATATCTGGGTCTAGTACTGTAATTAAAGTCACCACCTATGATGACCGTACCTTGTTTTAGACTCTGTGTTTGGTCGAGAACTTGTAAGAAAAAATTCTGATTGGTGTTTGGGGAGTACGAATTTACCAGAGTATACTGTTGTTGATTCACATTACAAATAACAACTAGACATCTACCTTTAGAATCAGCCAAATTACACTTGTAATAGTTAATGATTATCTAGGACTCTAGGCAGAATTGCTATGCCACAGCTATCATATGTTTATTTCCGATATTGCTTTGGTCTTTAGTTCGAAAATGTGTTTCTTGGATTCATAAGAGATCTGCAATTTGCCGTCTGCATTTTGCTAATAAGCCTGTTTACACCATCGCATTTATACTAAAACATTTCGACCCATTTGACCTTAGTGTTTTGCATTCGGCTGATTCTGTGGTTGCAATAACCAATAAGTATTCTCTTATCGTGCCAGCCTCCTGAGTAGAGCAGAAAGAGTAAGGCAATAGGATAGAAAGAAAAAGAGTGAACAAAAAAACATAATTAATTAATATTACATATGTACAATTTGGCTGACTCTTCAGGCCATTCTCTTTATGCATATATAGCCGACAGTCTAGCAATAGGAGAAAAGAAAAGGCGGTGTTTAGATCTGTTGTTAAAGGAATTGTTCAGTGTAAAAATAAAAACTGGGTAAATAGATAGGCTGTGCAAAATAAAAAATGTTTCTAATATAGTCAGTTAGCCAAAAATGTAATGTATAAAGGCTGGAGTGACTGTGTGTGTGTAACATAATAGCCAGAACACTACTTCCTGCTTTGCAGCTCTCTTGGTTTCCACTGACTGGTTACCCTGGTTACCAGGTAGTAACCAATCAAAAACTTGAGGGGGGGCCACATGGGTCATAACTGTTGCTTTTGAATCTGAGCTGAATGCTGTGGATCAATTGCAATCTCACTGAACAGTTATGCACCATGCACCCCCCCCCCTTCAAGTCACTGACCAGCTCAGAGTTAGAGAGCTGAAAAGCAGGAATTAGTGTTCTGGCTATTATGTTACACATCCAGTCACTCCAGCCTTTATACATTACATTTTTGGTTAACTAACTATATTAGAAACATTTTTTATTTTGCACATCCAATCTATTTACACAGTTTTTATTTTCACACTGAACTGTTCCATTAAGATCTTAGTTATCCTTGATCCGTTGCCTAGGACATTAATCAGGGTAAATGAGTAACCCAGGGATAGTGGTCAATGTAGTGGTGGAGAGTACATAGAAAGTAAGGTTGAAAAAAGACACACGTCCATCAAGTTCAACCTTTTAGGTTTTTTTAAATCTGCCTGCTAGTTGATCCAGAGGAAGGCAAAAAAAAAAAAAGTTGAGATTCTCATGTCTTAACTTTACTCCATTCATCCTCTATGTGCATGTTTCCGTGCAGCTGCTGTGTTTTTTGTTGCGCCTCAACTGGGATATTCCATTTTGTTAGCGCTGTTCTTCCATCTGCTGCATTAGAGATAATTTTTGTAGTGTTCTGCCACTAAACTATTAGTTTGGTTGGATATCCCCACTTGTATTGTATGTTCTGCTGGTGTAAAGCTTGAGTTACTGCTGCAAGTTCTGGCCTCTTAGCCATAGTCGCTGCTGATAAGTCTCGTATTTTATCATAAGGCTGTGGGATGGTTTTGTGCTGTCTGCTAAACCGTAGCAGTTCCTCCTTTGTATGGTAAAAGTGAATTCTGAGGATTACATCCCTGGTGCGTTTTTGGGTTTAGGGATTCTGTGGATCCTATCTATGATAAGATGATCCGTAGGGGTTTATGGCAGGGCCATTAGTATAAGCTCTCAGGCATATCGATTTAACTGGGCCTGCACAACCTCCTCTGGCACCCCCCTAAGCCTCACATTGTTTCTCCTTGAACAGTCCTCTATATCCGCAATCTTACTTTGCAGCCTGTCGATCTCTGTGTCATGAGTATTCACTGTATCTGCCATAGTATTGTGCACTTCAACCATTTCCGACATTTTAGATTCGACACGGTCTGTGCGTTCAGCTATAGCTTGTAAATCTGCCCTTAAAGGAGAAGAAACCCCCTAGGTGCAAAAATTTAATAAAATTTATGGCATCGGAGCAGGAGCTGTACATATATGCGTGCGATTACATGCACGCGCTAGCCACGCCCCATTAGTGGATCATTTTTTCAACAAATACATGACTAAATATGATCATTTTTGTTTTCTTTGTTTAACTAGGCTTTCTTTATGTACTTTTATGATGCTTTAAGTCACATTCATATAAAGGGTTCACAAACTTCAAAGCACCACTGTATATATCACAAATCAATAGGATGTGGTCTGGGGGTTCTGGATTTATTACTATAATTTAAAGCAGCACTAATTAGTCACTAACTAAATGGCAAAGCCCGTCTAGACTGCTGTTTACTACAGTATTGAAATGGGGGCAATGGACTGTCCCCCTCTAACAGTCAATAATTTCCTCTGGGAAGTCATGAAAGCAATGTTATTTTCTTTGCAAATCCACCTCTCTGTAACGAATAGAGGAAAATCCATCTTTATTACTAGAATCTCAAGCACAGCAATTTGAAAACTGGAAGCAATACTGGCTTTGCACTAAGTCTTAAAGGATCAGTAATATAAAAATGTTTTTTAAAAAAAAATTCATTTATTTTTAACAAAAATAAAACACCAAGATAGCTCTAACTTTTAAACCACAAAGCTTTTATTAAGAAATTACTTACCGATTCTCTGCATGCGCTCCTCTTCAGAAACGTCGACAGGGCGACGATCCATTGTGCGGCACTCAATTTCTCCTCCCTGCCTTGTATAGACGAAAGCCAGGGAGGAGAAATCGAGCGCAACACAATGGATCATCGCCCTGTCGCCGTTTCTGAAGAGGAGGGCATGCAGAGAATCGGTAAGTAATTTCTTAATAAAAGCTTTGCGATTTAAAAGTTAAAACTGTCTTGTTTTATTTTCGTTAAAAAGAAACAAATTTAAATGTTACTGGTCCTTTAAGTCTTCATACTATAAAGTCTTTCCAATATATATCAATAATATATCACAGACTAAATATTGCACTTCCTGAAAACTTACCAATTACACTGCCAGGGGATAACTGAAATAAGATTTGGACTGTTTAGTAAGAGTTTTGGAGAATGATGCAACAAGTGAACTTTCTTATAAACTCTTAATCAGATTGTATATGACACCCTAGAGAAAATGTCCATGGTTCATTCCCCTTTATGATTTTGAGGTTGCAACACCATTGGCACATTACACGTCTGGACTGAGAACCAAAATAGGCCCTGGCATTTCAAGTACACAGATGACCAAACAGCTGACACCAGCCCACTAAAAAGTGTGTATGGCAATTTACAGTAGCCCCTCTGGCATTTGCCAGAACCCACAGATTGCCAGTCCAGGTATGCATTGAAATATATGTTGTGGAACTGACACACTATGCAAACACATTGGAAACGAGTACACTTTCTACTAAAGGAGATATTCTCCACATTTCCATTAAACCCATGGGAATTGCTAGTGTTACGTAATCTCGCTATAAGGAACATTGGAAAAAATCTGACAAGTAATACCAGACATTGCCTAGCAACAGACTTTGCATAAAATCTATATAAAATATACTATGGTACAGCTAATGGCTAAAGCACAATGCGTCATCGACAACTCTTCAGCGATATGGTTGCCAGGGATAAATTATGTAATTATGCATCAACTTTACTTTCAGTAATAGTGACAAGTTAAGCAGTATTTAATATGTTTGCTTTATTTACAAAACAGTGAGGCTCCTTTATCAACACTGGACAAATTTGCCCATGGGCAGATACCTATAGCAACTTATCAGTGATTAGCTTTTTAAAGCCAGCTGCAAGTAAAACAATGAATGCAGCAATTTGATTGGTTGCCATGGGTTACTGCACATGGGCAAATTTGCCCAGTGTTGATAAATGACCCACAATTTGTGTGTGGATTGTCTTCTTTCTATTCTCTTTTCTTTTTACTATGTATTATTTGTACCTATTCTTTTTCTATGCTTCATACTTTAAATTGTTGCTGTAGCACATTATATTGGCAGCTAAGCATCAATGTAACTAGTGTTCAGGGCCGCTTCTGCCATGAGGCAAGGTGAAACCCTTGCCTCAGGAGGCAGCCAGTTACAAGGGGCGGCAAAAAGCCGCCTCTTGTAACTTTAAGAGCCGAACTTCCGGGTTTTAACCCGGAAATTCGGCTCCAGTAGTGCAAAGAGCGCTATTGCGCTCAATGCACTAGCGATACTGCCCCCGGAAACCCGCTCCGACGCTAATTTTTAAGCGCGGAGCGGGAGAGGAGGGGGGCGGCAGCAGCCCCAGAATCGGCGCTGCTAGAGTTATGTATGCTTTATGTTTATTTTTCATCTCCAAAATTTATAGTAAAGAAAATAGCAATTAAAATTGCCAAAACATATAAATAATATATTCTAGAGCGCAACAGAGCCTAGCATAGACACTAAAGAAACAAATTACAAATATAATATGCACACCACAGGGCTTCAAAACACTGCTCTGTTGCAACTACCTACCTTCCACTGTACTTAGTATGACTATAAGCAGTACACAATTACGAAATATATTATGGCTTGGCTGCGGATAATCAGATATATCAAGGCTGTCCATTTGGCAGCCCGCGGGCCACATGTAAATCTGCCTGTTGTGTCTGTTTACCATGTGTAAACTTTAAAAAGTATCACTAGAGAGATTAATTGGCCGCTGCATTGTTTAAACCTCAAATACAGTCTGTAATAACCCCTACATTGTTCACACATCTAATCCCCCTGCATTGTTCACACTTGTAAAACCTCTATTGTTCACACCCTAAAGCCCTGTACTGTTCACACACCTGAGACCAGACAAACTGCCCACATTGTTCACACTCTCATACAAACTGTACGTAATACATTTTAGAGTGGTCCTGATAGGTTTCCCTGTCTCCTGCTCTGCCTTCCCTATGCTCCCTGGGTGTGCGCCATACTTTGCCTGCTCTTTGCTCCTGTATGTGCCATACTCTAGCTACCCCTGCTCTCTGTGTGTGCCACTTTTGTTTGCCATCTGCTCCCTGTTTGTGCCATACTCTGCCTGCCCTATGCTCCCTTCGTGTGCCTTACTCTGCCTGCCCTATGCTCCCTGTGTGTGCTATAATCTGTCCGTGTGTCAAATTATTGTTAGGGGCCCCTAAGGTGTTTAATCATGTATTATCCACAGGGGAGGATGAGGCATATGGATTTATGGGTATGTCTTAATATGACAACTTTTTCACATGAGTAAGATATCCCTTCAGTGCTGCATATGCTGTTGTATTACTGCAATCTGTTGTTTCTGTTTCCTTCCACCATGTTGTTCTTGAATTTCCACAATGTTAAATGTTCTCTTTGTTATCCCTGAGTGATTCACAAGTAAATCTTCTCACAAGTTGCTGAGCTGAGTGTTCCTCCCGCTGGGGGGAACACACCAGTAATAGTTTAATGGCTGTAAATTTTAACCGATGTCCTTAGAAGACTTTTCTTCTACTTTCTACTGTATCAGATGCATAACAGCTGGTACAGATATTGATCACAACAACACAGATCAATAAGCACAGTTAGTTATTAGCACAAAAACTGACTTTTCAGTTGTCATTGGATTATAATGCCATTATGCAGACACTTAAATGCTACTACTGCATGCAGAAAAACCCTTTGTCTTTGTCACGCTCAACAAGGACTCTTTTTACCTTTCCTCCTGACTTAGACACTAAAGGGCAGATTTATTAAAGGTCGAGGTGAATTTTCGAATGAGAAAAATTTGAATTTCAAGCTATTTTTTATGTACTTTGACTAGGGAATAGTCCAAATTCAAAAAAAATTTGAATATCAAAATTTACCATGTACGGTCTCTTTAAAAATTCGACCTCGACCATTCGCCATCTAAAATATGACGAATTGCTGTTTTAGACTATGGGGGACCTCCTGGAACCTATTTAGAGTCAATTGAAAAATCAAAGGTTTTTTGGGAAAAACTTGGAATCGAATTTGATCGAATGTGCTATTCCTTCGATTCGCACGATTCGAATTCGCCCGAATACAGACCTATTCGCACAAAGAAAAACTTTGCTTTAATTTCAGTTGGTCTTTTGGAATTTTGAAGTTTTTTCAATTCGAGATTCAACCCTTGATAAATATGCCCCTAAGGGTGGCAGTCTTGGTCCCCAAATATTCCTGCCTGTCCCCCACTGATGGAAGTACCGCCTTAGGTACAAACATAAAACATATGAATGCCAGATGTCTTCTCACCAGATTGCTATGCATAGATTACAAAACTATGTAGATTCAAAAATGAAAGTGCTGCACACAAAACAGATTTATAGGCAAACATAACTTATACAAGAAAAATGTTGAATGCTATGAGAAAACCTTCAGTGTTAGCGGTTTATAACCTTTAATGAAAGATTGCATAAATCTAAATTCTAGCAAATTTTGCTAGAATTCAATGATCCTTTCAATGATTTACACAAGAAGCTAGGCACAAGGACATAATCCATTGTGTCCCTTGAAATAATCTATTACGTAATGAAATCCATTGTGTCTAAGGGGTATGTTTATCAAAGAGTGAAGTTAGAGGTCTCCACTGTCCTCTAGAGTGAAATTCCGCCACTCTCCATTCATTTCTTTGGGATCCATCAAAGGATGAACTTTTACCCATTGATAAATACTCTTTTGAAAATCCCATATAAATAAATGGAGAGTGGCGGAATTTCGCTCTAGAGGACTCTCGTGATCTCTAACTTCACTCTTTGATAAATATACCCTTAAGAGTTTCAAAACAAATATGTGAAGAAATAACAGAATTTAAAACGGAAACCTATTGGTTGTTATTATTATTAGTTAACCACATCATAAACATCAAAATGGTCATCTAAAGGGTTGATACAAATACACAGTGGCAAAACAACCAAATTAACCAACCTAATAATAAAAGTGATTCAAAACAGCAATTTTTCTGATTTTACAGAATTCATAAAAGAGTGTATTTTCATTTGGCCAATCAGGTCATTAAGATATTCCCAATGATAAAACTTTTTCACAATGTTTCTCAACTTTTTGAAACAAGTACAGATCTGTACACTTGTCTCTGCACTACTGTTAAAAATAAAAATCTGTAACCTTCATTAAGAACTTTTAAGTTTTAATATTTGAACTCAGCAATATCTTAGGGGACCTATAAACCAGACATAAGTTATATAATGAATATCCTTTTCACATCTAACTTAAAAAAATTTTTTGTTCTATTAAAGCATCCATACCTATTAGCAATGCATTTAAAAGTCTAAGCTGCCAGCCCCTCCTCTATACCTTATAAATACAGGCATAAAGGTGAGGCAAGTAATTACTTTCCATTCTGCAATTTCCTAGGTATCACTGTACTATTTACATCCCCTCTCCCTCATCACCATGTAATTATGCAGCCAGTGCATGGGCATCAAGTGCTCCATTCTAACACAAACAAAACGTTGGCATGATGGAATACTTGTCTTAATAACAGTGTTTACAAAATAGTAGTTGCCTGCTTGACTTGATTGCAAATTTCAAGAGTGAAGGAAATAAGATTTAAATTTATATATTGTAAGTAAAGTTTATTTTGCTTGATTTAACACCAGCATCGTTAGGGTAACAGGTCCCCTTTAAGCATTAGGATGTAATATTTTAAGGATTAAAATGATGGTATCACAGAATGGCACAAAAGAGAAGTTACTTTATGGGAGTAAAAATTGTCAGGAGGTTAAAAAAAGGGAAGGTAGAAAACAATATAAAGAGGGGGTCAAAGTACCTGCTGAACCAGATGGAGGAGGGGCGCCAGACCGTTGCCATTCTGTTGCTTCAGCAGCAAGCCGACGTATATAAACCTCACTGACAGAAAGCAGAATGTTTTCTGGTTTAATGTCTGTGTGGATGATCTGACACCTTGAGTGAAGGTAATCTAAACCTTGAAGAACCTGAGCAGAAACAAAAACAGTAAATAACTGTGAAGATCATGGTACCTGATAATATTGGTAGCTGCATACGAAGAGTCAGAAGAAAAAAATAGTGAATGGTGTTAATGTTAAGACATGTCTATGGATAAAGTAATGTGATGAGTTAAAATTAACATGTACAAATATATAAAAAGTTAAAATCATTTTATGTCCAAATTGATTTTCCTGTAGGATAAGGATACTGCAAAACGGAACAGAAGAACAATATCAGGGATAGGGTAAGGTGGGTTAACATATAATCAAAGGCTCTCAAACAAATTGTACATATTTTGACCATATGCAATGGTAATCAGGTTATGGTATTCACTACCAAGACCTGCCAACAGCTAGTCACTGGTGTTATTTTTATACTTAACTTGCAACATATATTTAAAAATAAACAAGTTAATGAGCCAAATGATGCTTAAAAAAAATGATCCTTGGAGTGCTGTCACTATTGGATCTCTCTCTCTATATATATATGCAAAATGGGTAAATATAGTAGAAATATTTTTTTTTTTGTTATAAAAATGTGAGATATTTTTTTTATAAATGCATAGAAGCTTTCAGTCTACAGCATCCTACATATCTTTAGCAAATCAGATAAAACACCAGGGGTCCGCTGAATAGTTTGATGCCTCACATGCAAAAAGTATGTGGCATAAAGGGGCCCCAAAATGAAGACACCCCATACATGCTATCAGTTCTGTAATTCCAGATACTGCAAAATAAACACATTTACAGCATTTTATGAGGGGCAAAGGTACAAAAAAAGGATGTTCACCACAGAAAATCCTATATGTTTGAGGTGTACACATTCTCCCGAAATTGGGTACACATCATTCTACCCCAAAGCAACAAGCCCAAAGCTTTCCTAACTTGTGATTTTTGTAACATTTCCAAAAAATCACCTCAAAGCTTCCAGTTTGCAGTATCTTATCTTCCACAAATCATTATGTACAAATATAAATATGAATGTATGGGGTACACTGAACAGTTTGATGCCTGATATGCATCGGTTTACCAACGTATGTGGCATATAGGGGCCCCCAAAATGAAGACACCCCTTATGAGATATCAGTTCTGTAATTCCAGATCCAGTAAAATAAACACATTTACAGCATTGTATGAGGGGTAAAACTACAAAACCCCTACACTCACCCCAGAAAGCCACATATTTTTGGAAGTACACGCCTGAATCCAAAATGGGTACACATTTGTTTACTCTAAAGTACCAAGCAACAAAGCTTTTCTAAACTTGCCGATTTTGGTGACATTTCTGAAAATCACCTCAAAGCTTCCTCTTTGCAGCATCTTATCTCCCACATAGCATTAGGTACCAAGATAAATCAGCCTAACTATGAATGCCAGAGGTCCATTGAACAGTTTAAAACCCAATGCACATAGGTTTATCGAATTATGTGGCATGTAGAGACCCCAAAATCTACCTTGTGGATACTTATTTAAAGGAGAAGGAAAGCCAAAAAATAACTTAAGCTGTAAGCGTTGACAATGTATAGTATATATAGTTGCCAGCAAGCATTCCCTCATTGGTTTTCCCCTAAATCTTTTAGCTGCAATCGATTTTTGAAAAAGCATAGACATGTATGAGAAAGCTTACCTTTGTTTCTGTAAGAAATCCTTATGATTAGGGCACACGCATGCGCATTAGCTTCTATCAGTGCCCTGCGCATGCGCACAAGAGTGTTTTATCTTCCTTGTGCAGCGATGAAGATGCGGTCACATGACACAGCCGTGCGTCATCACTGACCTCTCTGCCCCCGCCTCATTAATCTGAGCTTTATTAGCTATGCAGCTTCGCGTTTCCAGGAACCTAGGGGAAGCTTTGAAGCTCCTGCGCTCGCTCTGGTTTTAATTTACTGTCTGTCAGTGAGCGAGCGCAGGAGCTGAGGAGGGGAGCTGCAGCCAAGCATCAGCACTGTCTGACTGAGGTCTGTACTATATGCAGGGCGGAAGTGACGCGCCTATATTAAAATGGCGGTGTCAAACTGTGCTAAAGGACAAAACTTAGGAAAGATGGTGCACAGAAGCAGGTATAAATTCTGAGTTTTTTGAATGGCGTTTCAGGAGGGGGCCTGATAGAAAACACATTTGAGGTAGTATCGTTTTTTTTTTGTTTCCTTCTCCTTTAAAGGCTTACATTTACCCTAATTTATAAACACACTGCTAGTTTTAACCTTTTAAGTGCCAGCAGAATTTCACATTTTGGTTACGCGAAATGCCAGCCGTTTTTGAAACATTTGTGCTCCCTCACTTTAGGGGCATTTTCTGAGGGGAAACCTATAGTTTACCTAGGAAAACTATACATTGTTTTTTTCGGGAGAAACTGAGCTTTCTAAATCTGCCTGAGTTTTCATGTATTTCCACCTCTGCAAAAAGATTTATAGCTCTAAATACAAAAATAAATGAAAAATTCCTATTTTTCACAATATATGCATTTATACCAGAAAAATGTTTCATTTTACGGATGAAAATCCAACTGATTTGGAAAGCCTCATGTCTCTCAAACATGCCAATACCAGATTTGTATAGTTTTATGGAGATTTAGAACTTCTGTACAGCAAAAACTCCCGGCAGTATATTACCGAATTTTGAAAGCAACAAGGCAGAAAACGACATAATTCCAAGGTCAAAAAATCCTGAAACATATATCTTTGAAAAGTACACATTCTACTGATTCCAAAATGGGTAACTATGTCTCTCTACTCCTAACTACCAAACAGCAAAGCTTGTCTGAACGTAGCGGTTTTTATAAAAATGTATCAAAACTTTGAAAAATCACTTCAAAGGATTTATTTTGCTGCTCCGCATATTCCACACTGTATGAGGTACCAAGAAAAAGCACTGTGAATATGATTGCCAGGAGTCCACTGAACAGTTTGATGCCCATTGTGCATGGGTTTACCAAAATATCTGGCATTTAGAGGCCCCAAAATTAAGTTAGTGCATACAAATAGTCCTGTGGGTAACTTCAGCTAATGAAAAATCAACACATTGACTGCATTTTTTGTGGGGTAAAAACACAGAAATATAGGTTTACCCCCCCAAAACCATATATTTTTATAAAGTACACATTCTACCGAATCTAAAATGGGTACACATGCCTTTCTGCTCCAAACTACTGAGTCGCAAGGCTTTCTCAAAATTGGCGGTTTTGGTGAAATATTTGAAAATTGCCTCAAAGCTTCAACTTTCCAGCATCGTAATGTCCATGTATCATTACCAGCATAAAGCATCCTAAATAGGAGCACGGGGGTCTACTAAACAGTTTGATGCGCAAAATGCATAGATTTACCAAACTAGGTGGCATACAGAGACCCCCAAGTACAAATAGTGCATATGAATTTTCATGTATGTCACTCTGGCTACCTCAATTTAAGCACCTGGTATGTGTATTAGGTGCCATGAGACTCCCCCTAACAGTACAGAGACCTTAGAAAACCATATATTTTAAGAAAGTCCACATTCTGACGAATCCAATATGGGTAAATGTGTTTCTACTGCAAACTGCCAAACTGTAAAGCAATGCTGAACGTAACTTTATCAAATTTCTGAAAAACGTCACAAAGCTTGAATTTTACCCAATATATGCCCCACATTTCGCAACGTATCAGCATAAAACATCCTAAATATGAGCACCAGGGGTCTACTGAATACTTTGATGCCCAATATGCATAGATATACCAAACTATGTGGTGCACGGAGACGCCCAAATGACAATAGTATATATACATTTTCACGGCGGACGCGCCCCGGTATGTGTATTATGACATTAGACACCCTAACAGTACAGAGACTCTAGAAAACCATATATTTTCAGAAAGTACACATTCTGACTAATCAAATATGGGCAAATATGTGTTTCTACATATATTCTACAAAGCACTGCTGAACATAACGGTTTTTATCAAATTTCTGAAAATCGTCACAAAGCTTGAATTTTACCCCATTATATGCCCCACAGTTTGTAACATATCAGGATAAAACATCCTAAATTTGAACGACAGGGGTCTACTGAACACTTTGATGCCCAATATGCATAGATATACCAAACTATGTGGCGCATGGAGACGCTCAAATGGATATATAGTAGATAAAATTTACAAGGCAAAACAAAATAAGAAAAGTGTGAAAATGCAATATAATAATAAAATGGCTAAAAATGCACCAAAAATTCCCATAATTGCAGTATAATCACCGAAATAAAATACAAAATGTATTGCACAGTACGGTTAGCGAATACACTATTCGTAATGGCAATAAAACATTTTCAGACAAAAAAGAGACGATGCGATAAGAAAAAAAAAGCCACAAAGCCATGTATGTGCGTGTGCACAATTGGTAAATTACATGTTATGTGCGCACGTGTGGGAGTGCAGTGAGTGTGAGTGACCCCCTGATCCCCAAAAATGTATGTGTAAGTGTGTGTAAGTGTGAATCTAAGTGTCTATTACTTTAATAAGTGTGTGTGTGTTGGTGTGTGTAATTGTTGCACTAACCTGAAAAAGTCGCTGAAGAGTGTTGCACACTATGTGGAGGGGCCCCAGGAAGATCTCTGCGATGATCTGCCTGTTCCTGTGCTGTGGGGGCGGAGCGAGCGGCGCAGTGCAGGCTGCAGCAACAGGACACGTAAGTAACACGTGCCTGCTACTGCTTTGGGGCCCCATGGCGATCGCGCCCCAGGGGCCACTCGATCCCTTGCTCGTTGCCTAGGAGCAGGGGATTGTGTAGGAACGGAGCGAGCGGCTCTAACAGCCGCTCCTCGGCTAGGGATGCACCGAATCCAGGATTCGGTTCGGGATTCTGCCTTTTTCAGCAGGATTCGGCCGAATCCATCTGCCTGGCTGAACCGAATCCTAATTTGCAAATTAGGGTCAGGAGGGAAATCACATGACTTTTTGTCACAAAACAAGGAAGTAAAAAATGTTTCCCCCTTCCCAACACTAATAGGGTTTGGATTCGGCAAAATCTTTCGCAAAGGATTCGGCCGAATCCAAAAAAGTGGATTCGTGCATCCCTAAAAGCAACACTATAAATATTGATGAACAACAATGCAAGCCTAAAACTGCAAACACAAAAATCAATTACGATTAGGTAAATCAATCAGAAAACTTGATCCAATAGTCAGGATGTGATATCAACAGTTTTTAGGGGAAAACAAGAGACAAACTGACAAAATAAAGAACTAAAAATAAAAACAGTGTGTGCTTGTCAATGCATGTGTAAATATGTGAAAAAGAAAAAAAAAAAAAAGCCAGAAAAGCAAAAAAAAAACTAACAACTTAAGTAGACTGTGTAGTGCATGTGTGTGTAATTTAATGTATGTGTGTGTAAATGTGCAAAGAAGGGGCACTTATGGTTTCTGAGTGCAGAAAGGTCCTTTGTAGAATTGGAGGCTCCCGGGATCACAAAGATCACGCAACATAAAATGAGTGGGCAGGCTCTGGGAGGGCTGGAAGACAGATCCTGCACTGTGATGGTTAGTAGCTAGGTCACGATCATCGCTGAGGTGACAAACTGCGGCAAAGGCCACCTTTTCCTGCCAGAATGTAGTACCTACATGCTTGGCAGTTTAAGGGTTAAGGCGCATATAAAGTTTGATTGACAATGGGAGGAACCAGTAGACAGATGTACTTGAAAGTTTGTGAATCAGTATTCACTTACTTACTCCGTATTTGCTGTGACCCCCTTGTTCAGCAATAACTGCAACTTTAATATACAAATCTTTGAATTTATATCTAAAGTGTTGGTCCTCACGAAACAACCAGATCCAGCAGTGGCACTACTGGGCCTCACAAGAAGTCTGGTAGATCAGCAAAATTCTACTCCAACTTCTAATGTACTATGCAAAAAAAACAAATTATACTAAAGTGGAACAGACCTGACGTACAAACACTGGTGGCCTGGAAGGAACTAGTAAACAAGGTGTGGCCATGCTACAAAGCTGCCTATTTCTCTAGAGGGTGTACAGACAAATGTATAAGCATATGGATGTTGTGGGCGCTTAACTCTGACACCAATAGCCCTCATGTGTTTTAGAAACTGCTGTATATAATTGTATGATTCGTAGTGGTTCTCTCCAACTGGTCCGTTCCCTCCCCCCTTCTATTTTTTATTTTCTATCTTTTCTTTTTTGGTTTTTGTTTCTCGATCTTTATTTCTGATATTATTCACTTGTTAATTTCTTTGTAAATGAAAAATTTCAATAAAAAGACGTTTAAAAAAATAAATAACTGCAAACTAAACGTTAGCGGTAACGGTTGATCAGTCCTGCACATTGACTCTGAGGAATTTCACCCATTCTTCCATATAGAACTTCAGCTCTTGGAGGTTGGTAGGTTTGCACACATGAACCATTCACTTTAGGTCTTTTCCCACATTTCAACAGGATTAAGGTCAGGACTTTGACTTGGCCATTCCAGAACATTCACTTTATTTTTCTTTAACCATTCTTTGGTGCTTGTCTGTTTAGGATCGTTGTCTTGCTGCATGATCCACTGTCTCTTGATATTCAGTTCACGGACAGACTCTTGATATACAGGTCCAAACCAGAACACTCCCACTACCATGTTTCACAGAGGGGACAAGGTTTTTATGCTGGAATGCAGTGTTTTCTTTCTCCAAATGTAACGTTCCTCATTTAAAGCGATATGGACACCAGAAAATAACCTTTTTTGTATCCATCATAACATTATCTTTGAATGCTGTTCATAATTTTGCCATAAAGGTATTTGCCTGATGCTTCTACATTACCCTTCTTACCCCCATGTTCCTCTAAGACGGGGCTACCATATTTGTGCAGCAGTAGTCTGCTAGCATTAGAATCTCTGACAGACTGAGATGGGACAGTCAGGTTACAAAAGCAGAACTATCAGCAAAAAACGATCAACGTGACCTATATGTAACTTTTAATGCAGATTGATATTTCGAAAAGAAAGTTTTTAGTGTCAGTATCATTTTAAGCCAAAAAGTTCTATTTTGGCTTCATCAATCCACAATACATTCTTCCAGTATAACCTTCTGGTTCGTCCACATGATCTTTAGCACACTGTAGACATTCAGCAATATTTTAGGGGGAAAGCAGTGTCTTTCTCCTAGGTAGTGCTACCCTGCAATACACACTATTGCTGTTTAGTGTTTCCTCCATTTGTACACATTCTGTCTGACTTGTTGATTGGTGGATTCCAAAGTCTTTAAATAGTCTTGTAACCTTTTCCTGTTTTATGGGCATCAACAACTCTTTTTGAGGTCCTTAGACACTTCCTATGTTCGAGTCATGACACACATCCACAAATGTGTTTGTATGTAGGATTAGGCTTTGCTGGATTCTCGTTTTTTAAATAAAACAGGGTCTCTCATTCACGCCCGATTGTCACCGCATTGAATGAAAATACTAGACTCTGATTTAACCTTCAATTATATTATACTGTAATCCTAAGGATTCACTTTTCATTCAAGAAATACATGACCAAATATAAAAAATTTATTTTGTTTGTTTAACTAGGCTTTTCTCATCTACTTCTACAACTTGTTTAAAAATAAGATTATGTTTTAGGTGACATTCATATAAAAATACAGAAAATTTGAAAGGGTTCACAAACTTTCAAGCACAAACTGACTTGCGTACCCAGCAGTGAATTTAATCTCTTAATTTAATGCCCAGGCTTTTATGTTTAAAAATAAAATGCTATCCCGGTCAATTTCTAATGATGGCATATTACCTTTACTTCCAAAGATGTCCCTTATAAAGGCTTAGACAGATGCATTCTCAGTATACATTTAAGATTTAATTTAGTGGTGGGGGGTCCTAATATTCTAGCACCCCATCCTCCTTCAAATTTTGGGTCACCTGCTGAGGATTTTGTGCACCTTCATCTAGATTAGAGAAACTACAGAGTTTGGAAGATGTGGCCTTGTATCTTTTTTGCTTCTATTACATCAACCCAAATAATAAACATTTAATAGTGTGATAAGGCCATGATGAAATAGTTATGTTTCCTGCTTGCAATAGATAATCTGTGGTGCTCCGTGATATATAGTATATATAGATAGATAGATAGATATATGTATAGATATATAGATATATAGTGTGTATATATATATATATATATATATATATATAGATATATATATCTATATATATATATATATATATATATATATATATATAGATATATAGTGTATATAGATATATAGTGTATATAGATATATATAGATATATAGATATAAGCACAAATAAGATCCGCACTCACAGGACTTATGAAAATTATAGAAAATTTATTGCAAGAGTCTAACGTTTCGGCCTCCTCCGAGGCCTTTTTCAAAGTAACAAATACAACAATACAAATGCTTTAAATACCTAGATTGGCGGGAAAAAAGGTTTTTTAGCCAATTAAAGATGACGTGTCCACCTCATCATCAAAGCACGACAAATATACATCTCCCAGACAACATAATATTTATCCCAAAAACCCTACACTAACATAAATTACAATGTAACAGAACCCCCTCTCTAATACAATGTTAAAAACAAATTAAAACCAAATATTCAGTAACATTTTCAATTTGTTGCCATAATTGTTAACTAAGTAGTAAACTGTTACGAAAAATATCAAAGTTTGAATAAGGGTGGAAGGTCTATCCGGGACTCCCTCTGCATATATATATATATATATATATATATATATATATATTCGATGTTACTATTCTATTAACAGAAACTGAATAACATTCTAATGAACCCTCTCTCTGCCGCTAAGTCTCATTATAACTCAACATTCCGCCCACCATCTTTAATATATTGTCAGAACATGGTAAAAGTGTTTATCATAATTATACTCATTATTACTATATTGATTAATATTCACTATAGGGTCGGTACCGTACCTAGCCTGGGGACCTGCATTTATTCTATCCCAATGACCTGTATCCATATAACCTAATGTTTAGGCATGTACAGACTGTACATGTATATCCAACTACATCCATATACTACACTAACGATCCTCCGTGTAAAACCATACTAAAGTTGAAAAAATACATGTGGAATTAAATTTTTTATATATATATATATATATATATATATATATATATATATATATATATATATATATATATATATATATATATATATATATATATTATATATATATATATATATATATATATATATATATATATATATATATATATATATATATATATATATATATATATATATATATATATATATACATACATATACAATTCCAACGTTTATGATGCACTAATCCCAATGTATATCAGAGTCAAGGGTGCTGATCCCAATAGCAGTGAGTAATTCCGCTTCTTAGTTATATTGGTCCAACCAGATCGCACTCCATATTTAAAACATAGCTTTTATTAGCTTGTTAAAATGTATCAAAAAATGGCATTCTTCACAACATAGTAGCAGCGTCATTTGTATCAAGACACTTATCTGTTAAAAGTCCAGCATAAACGCTAAATTCATCCACACTCACGCGACGTTTCGGGACACATCCGTTCCCTTTCTCAAGCGTATGTATCGTGTAGTAGCGTGTAGGACTCCATTGCACACACTTTCTGCTTCCTCGTTAGGCGGGCATACGTGGTAAGTAACTGTGATGATGCTTCCTCACCTGGAGGCCGGATCTGCACGTCAGTCACCACATATCTCCACCCTCCCGTTACTATGCAAAGTCCATAGTTACCAAAGAAAAGAAATATATCAGTAACAGCAAATTACATGGGCATTTTTCACTATATCTGATAATTGTAGTTGTTTGAGCAAATTATGCCAAAATGAAAAGCAAAAGTTGACAGATGAAATGGCAAAAAAGAAAAAAAATTTTTTTTTAAAAAAAATACAAAAGTACTTATAAAGAAAAATATACACAAAATAATATTAGTTGCCCAAAATATTACTACTCACCCTAAATGGGTACTTTACAGAAATAAATGCAAGTCAAAATCACGATTTAGACCCCTTGGACTGAGAGTCCCTAGCCTGTCAATCCATTTAACTTCTGCTGTTTTTAATGCTAGAACACGATCTCCTCCTCTTTTCAGAGGTGGGACGTGTTGGATAACTCTGAATTTCAGCTCCTCTGATGTATGTCCTTGTTCTAAACAATGTCTAGAGACTGGCAATGATCTGTTGCCCACGTGTATAGTTGATCTATGCTGAGAAAACCTATCCTTCACCCTCTGGGTGGTTTCTCCAACATAGACCAACCCACATGGGCACACCAGCATATATATACAACAAAATTGGTATCACACGTATTGTAACCCCTAATTTGATACTTCTGATCCCTATGTGGATGGTCAAAATCAGGACCTACCAATATAAATCGACACTGGGCACAACCCTTACATCTATACATGCCCTCTTTCTTGGGACCCCAAAACATTGCCTTATTAGGTGGTTTCCGTATGTCTGCATTCACTAATCTACTCCCTATGGTTGCTCCTCTGCGATAGGACATCATAGGGCCTTGTTGAAACTCTGGAATTGAGGGATATGCATCTTTTAATAAGTGCCAATGTTTATCTAGTATGCATTTAAATTTGGAACTGGCAGAATTATACTGGGATACATAAGCTAATCTGTTACCTGTAGTACGCCGATCTCTTGATGTACATCCAAGAATCCCTTCCATAGCAGCCTGTTGATTTTTTTGTATTAGCTGATTCGGATATCCCCTATCTGTAAGTTTCCTAGACATTATTTCTAAGTCTTGTTCCAAGACCACCGGATTATTTGTAATTCTACTCACTCTGGTAAACTGGCTGATAGGAATCGATCTCTTAACTGAGGGGGGATGGAAGCTGTCATAAGAAAGAAGTTGATTTCGATCAGTGGGTTTTGTATAGATACGAGTATCAAACCCTGTCTCGGTTCGTGTAACCAATACATCTAAGAAAGTAACTACTTGGAGATCAGCTGTCATCGTGAATTTAATGTCATTATGGGCCCCATTAATTGCCTCACGGAAGACGGCCAAGGAGTCCAGGTCACCCCGCCATAGGAGGAACACGTCATCGATGTACCTCCACCAGGCACAACAGTGCCTAGTGAAGAGTACATTTTGATAGACATGCTCCTCCTCAAACCAACTCATAAAGGAGTGTATGAGTTGGTTTGAGGAGGAGCATGTCTATCAAAATGTACTCTTCACTAGGCACTGTTGTGCCTGGTGGAGGTACATCGATGACGTGTTCCTCCTATGGCGGGGTGACCTGGACTCCTTGGCCGTCTTCCGTGAGGCAATTAATGGGGCCCATAATGACATTAAATTCACGATGACAGCTGATCTCCAAGTAGTTACTTTCTTAGATGTATTGGTTACACGAACCGAGACAGGGTTTGATACTCGTATCTATACAAAACCCACTGATCGAAATCAACTTCTTTCTTATGACAGCTTCCATCCCCCCTCAGTTAAGAGATCGATTCCTATCAGCCAGTTTACCAGAGCGAGTAGAATTACAAATAATCCGGTGGTCTTGGAACAAGACTTAGAAATAATGTCTAGGAAACTTACAGATAGGGGATATCCGAATCAGCTAATACAAAAAAATCAACAGGCTGCTATGGAAGGGATTCTTGGATGTACATCAAGAGATCGGCGTACTACAGGTAACAGATTAGCTTATGTATCCCAGTATAATTCTGCCAGTTCCAAATTTAAATGCATACTAGATAAACATTGGCACTTATTAAAAGATGCATATCCCTCAATTCCAGAGTTTCAACAAGGCCCTATGATGTCCTATCGCAGAGGAGCAACCATAGGGAGTAGATTAGTGAATGCAGACATACGGAAACCACCTAATAAGGCAATGTTTTGGGGGTCCCAAGAAAGAGGGCATGTATAGATGTAAGGGTTGTGCCCAGTGTCGATTTGTATTGGTAGGTCCTGATTTTGACCATCCACATAGGGATCAGAAGTATCAAATTAGGGGTTACAATACGTGTGATACCAATTTTGTTGTATATATGCTGGTGTGCCCATGTGGGTTGGTCTATGTTGGAGAAACCACCCAGAGGGTGAAGGATAGGTTTTCTCAGCATAGATCAACTATACACGTGGGCAACAGATCATTGCCAGTCTCTAGACATTGTTTAGAACAAGGACATACATCAGAGGAGCTGAAATTCAGAGTTATCCAACACGTCCCACCTCTGAAAAGAGGAGGAGATCGTGTTCTAGCATTAAAAAGAGCAGAAGTTAAATGGATTGACAGGCTAGGGACTCTCAGTCCAAGGGGTCTAAATCGTGATTTTGACTTGCATTTATTTCTGTAAAGTACCCATTTAGGGTGAGTAGTAATATTTTGGGCAACTAATATTATTTTGTGTATATTTTTTCTTTATAAGTACTTTTGTATTTTTTTTAAAAAAAAAATTTTTTTCTTTTTTGCCATTTCATCTGTCAACTTTTGCTTTTCATTTTGGCATAATTTGCTCAAACAACTACAATTATCAGATATAGTGAAAAATGCCCATGTAATTTGCTGTTACTGATATATTTCTTTTCTTTGGTAACTATGGACTTTGCATAGTAACGGGAGGGTGGAGATATGTGGTGACTGACGTGCAGATCCGGCCTCCAGGTGAGGAAGCATCATCACAGTTACTTACCACGTATGCCCCGCCTAACGAGGAAGCAGAAAGTGTGTGCAATGGAGTCCTACACGCTACTACACGATACATACGCTTGAGAAAGGGAACGGATGTGTCCCGAAACGTCGCGTGAGTGTGGATGAATTTAGCGTTTATGCTGGACTTTTAACAGATAAGTGTCTTGATACAAATGACGCTGCTACTATGTTGTGAAGAATGCCATTTTTTGATACATTTTAACAAGCTAATAAAAGCTATGTTTTAAATATGGAGTGCGATCTGGTTGGACCAATATATATATATATATATATATATATATATATATATATATATATATATATATATATATATATATATATATATATATATATATATATATATATATATATATATATACACACACATATATACACATATGAGTGCCCAAAATATTAATCAACAATACTCCTCACTATATAATAGGAGTAT